>NW_022610292.1:0-30000 GCF_000309985.2 Brassica rapa | reverse complement strand
CAGCCACGGACTTCCTGTGTGTGGTGACGGACACACATGGACACACACAGACAGCCACGGACGTCCTGTGTGTGCTGACGGACACACAGGGACGTCCTGTGTGTGCTGACGGACACACAGGGACGTCCTCTGTGTGCTGACGGACACCCACAGACATCCTGTGTGTGTTGAAGGACACACACTGACAGCCACATACGTCTTGTGTGTGCTGACGGACAGCCACATACAGCCACAGACGTCCTGTGTGTGCTGGCTGACACCCACGGACGTCCTGTGTGTACTGAACAGACAGCTCACGTGGGCCAAAATCACCCAAACAGTTCATGGGAAGGGCCAGCGTGCTGAGTCCAAGGACCAACGTGCTGATATGTGTACTGATTGAAAGCCACGGACGTCCTGTGTGTGCTGACGGACACAAACGGACACACACGGACACTCAGAGACAGCCACGGACGTCCTGTGTGTGCTGGCGGACACCCATGAACGTCCTGTGTGTACTGAACAGACAGCCCTCGGGGCCAAAATCACCCGAACAGTCCACGGGGAAGGGTCAGCATGCTGAGTCCAAGGAACGACGTGCTGATATGTGTACTGATAGACAGCCACGGACGTCCTGTGTGTGCTGACAGACACACACGGACAAACATGGACAGCCCCGGACGTCCTGTGTGTGCTGACGGAAACACACGTATGTCCTATGTGTGGTGATGGACACTCACAGACGTCCTGTGTCTACTGAACAGACAGCCCATGTGGGCCAAAATCACCCGAACAGTCCACGGACAGTCTATGGTTGTCTAAAATCAGCCACGGGAAGGACCAACGTACTGATATGTGAACTGATGGACAGCCACAGACATTCTGTGTGTGCTGACGGACAGCCACGGACGTCCTGTGTGTGCTGACGGACACACACGGACGTCCTGTGTGTGCTGACGAACACACACGGACATCCTGTGTGTGCTGACATACACACACGAACACACGCAGACAGCCACAGACGTCCTGTGTGAGCTGACGGACACACATGGACGTCTTGTGTGTGCTGAGAGACACCCACAGACGTCATGTGTGTGCTGAAGGACCCACACTGACGGCCACAGACAGCCACGGACGTCCTGTGTGTGCTGACGGACAGCCACAGACAGCCACGGACGTCTAGTGTGTGCTGGCGGACACCCACGGACGTCCTGTGTGTACTGAACAGACAGCCCACGCGGGCCAAAATCACCCGAACAGTCCACGGGAAGGTCAGTGTGCTGAGTCCAAGGACCAATGTGCTGATATGTGTACTGATGGACAGCCACGAACGTCTTGTGTGGGCTGACGGACACACACGGATAGCTACTGATGTCCTGTGTGTGCTGATGGACCTGTGTGTGCTGATGGACAGCCACAGACAGCCACAGACGTCCTGTGTGTGCTGGCGGACACCCATGGACGTCCTGTGTGTACTGAACAGACAGCCCACGTTGGACAAAATCTCCCAAACAGTCCACGGGAAGGGCCAGAGTGCTGAGTCCAAAGACCAACGTGCTGATATGTGTACTGATGGACAGCCACGGACGCCCTGTGTGTGCTGACGGACACACACGGACACACATGGATAGCCACGGACGTCCTGTGTGTGCTGTTGGACACACACGGACGTCATGTGTGTGCTGACGGACACCCACGGACGTCCTGTGTGTGCTTACGGACACACACGGACACACACGGACAATCACGGATGTCCTGTGTGTGATGACGGACAGCCACGGACGTCCTGTGTGTGCTGGCAGACACCCACGCACACACACGGACAGTCACGGACGTCCTGTGTGTGATGACGGACAGCCACAGATGTCCTGTGCGATAGACTGCAGTCCACAGATCAGTACATGGACCCGAACACACGGACATCATGTGTGTGCTAACGGACACACACGGACACACAAGGACATCCACTGACGTCCTGTGTGTGCTGGCGGACAGCCACGGACGTCCTGTGTGTGCTGGCGGATGCCCACAGACGTCCTGTGTGTGCTGGCGGACACCCACAGACGTCCTGTGTGTACTGAACAGACAGCCCACGTGGGACAAAATCACCCAAACAGTCCACAAGAAGGGCCAAGGTGCTGAGTCCAAGGACCAACATGCTGATATGTGTACTGATGGACAGCCACAGACGTCCTGTGTGTGCTGACGGACACACACGGACGTCATGTGTGTGCGGACGGACACCCACGGACGTCCTATGTGTACTGAACAGACAGCCCACGTGGGCCAAAATCACCCGAACAGTCCACGGGAAGGGTCAGCGTGCTGAGTCCAAGGACCAACGTGCTGATATGTGTACTGATGGACAGCCACGGACGTCCTGTGTGTGCTGACGGACTCAGACGGACACACATGGACAGCCACGGACATCCTGTATGTGCTGACGGACACCCACGGACGTCCTGTGTGTGCTGACGGACACCCATGGACGTCCTTTGTGTACTTAACAGACAGCCCACGTGGGCCAAAATCATCCGAACAGTCCACGGGAAGGGCCAGCAAGCTGATATGTTTACTGATGGACACCCACAGACGTCATGTGTGTGCTGAAGGACCCACACTGACGGCCACAGACAGCCACGGACGTCCTGTGTGTGCTGACGGACAGCCACAGACAGCCACGGACGTCTAGTGTGTGCTGGCGGACACCCACGGACGTCCTGTGTGTACTGAACAGACAGCCCACGCGGGCCAAAATCACCCGAACAGTCCACGGGAAGGTCAGTGTGCTGAGTCCAAGGACCAATGTGCTGATATGTGTACTGATGGACAGCCACGAACGTCTTGTGTGGGCTGACGGACACACACGGATAGCTACTGATGTCCTGTGTGTGCTGATGGACCTGTGTGTGCTGATGGACAGCCACAGACAGCCACAGACGTCCTGTGTGTGCTGGCGGACACCCATGGACGTCCTGTGTGTACTGAACAGACAGCCCACGTTGGACAAAATCTCCCAAACAGTCCACGGGAAGGGCCAGAGTGCTGAGTCCAAAGACCAACGTGCTGATATGTGTACTGATGGACAGCCACGGACGCCCTGTGTGTGCTGACGGACACACACGGACACACATGGATAGCCACGGACGTCCTGTGTGTGCTGTTGGACACACACGGACGTCATGTGTGTGCTGACGGACACCCACGGACGTCCTGTGTGTGCTTACGGACACACACGGACACACACGGACAATCACGGATGTCCTGTGTGTGATGACGGACAGCCACGGACGTCCTGTGTGTGCTGGCAGACACCCACGGACACACACGGACAGTCACGAACGTCCTGTGTGTGATGACGGACAGCCACAGATGTCCTGTGCGATAGACTGCAGTCCACAGATCAGTACATGGAGCCGAACACACGGACATCATGTGTGTGCTAACGGACACACACGGACACACAAGGACATCCACTGACGTCCTGTGTGTGCTGGCGGACAGCCACGGACGTCCTGTGTGTGCTGGCGGATGCCCACAGACGTCCTGTGTGTGCTGGCGGACACCCACAGACGTCCTGTGTGTACTGAACAGACAGCCCACGTGGGACAAAATCACCCAAACAGTCCACAGGAAGGGCCAAGGTGCTGAGTCCAAGGACCAACATGCTGATATGTGTACTGATGGACAGCCACAGACGTCCTGTGTGTGCTGACGGACACACACGGACGTCATGTGTGTGCGGACGGACACCCACGGACGTCCTATGTGTACTGAACAGACAGCCCACGTGGGCCAAAATCACCCGAACAGTCCACGGGAAGGGTCAGCGTGCTGAGTCCAAGGACCAACGTGCTGATATGTGTACTGATGGACAGCCACGGACGTCCTGTGTGTGCTGACGGACTCAGACGGACACACATGGACAGCCACGGACATCCTGTATGCCGCGCTCCATAGTGGTAATTGTGGTCAAATAAATACTTCACAATCCCGTCTAAGCATCCGATCCACACGGAATGCTGACACCACTACTTTCCTTAAAGCCGGACTCAGACAATGGATCTCGATACCAACGACATCCCAGACAGATCAACAGAATTGCCGTGCTCAGTAGTGGTAGTTGTGGTAAAAAAATACTCCACAACCCTGTCTAAGCATCCGATTCACTTGGACTGCTGACACCCCTACTTTCCTTAGTGCCAGACTCAGACTTTGGTACTGGATCGGGTGAGGTCCAGTCTCCAATTGCACACGGACTTTGTGGCAATCAAGAGTGGCCTGACACTTTCCCAAACAGATTCATGCCTAGGATCATCTCGTGATTCTGTAGGCGCGTGGATATTTTCCTCGATCAGATCTACAGGCAGATTTCTCTCCTAGATCTTCACCGGGATATTTTTCATGAGCCCTAGTGAATGCATGACCACACCACAAAGAACGTCCCATAACATCCCTCATGGCATTGCCAATAACTTTAATACTTCCACTTCCAGTGGATACCTAGATGAGTAAGATCTCGGTTTGACCACACACTTGGAAAATGTCCCACACCATTCTCCAAGGCGTCTTACTTTTGCGAATGCTCACACCATTCACAAGAGCAATTTTAATATACCTCAATCCCCATCATACTACGGTACCTAAGATCATGTTCTTCCATTGATTGGAACGAACATCATGAGTTTCCTCATTCTTTCCTTGGATGGATTCAGATTGGAATTGATTCATTCCAACTGACTCGATCAATGGAAACCTACCTTGACTTATACCGAGTCCTAACTGATCCATCTGATCAGAAGTCCACTCGTGTACTGGTCATGTAGTGTCTCCCTTGAGTCAGATTTTAATATTGCATATGCTTTACTTATTATGAACCACCATCAAGGGATAACACTTAACTTCAGTAGAATGCTGCACGTTTATTTCAACCTAAGCCGCTCTCTGGTCCATGTTACTTCCCTTGTTCAGGTCATCCATAAACAAGTCTTGCATTGTTTCCATCCCTTCCAACCCGTCTATTACTTCTAAATAACTAGATCGACCAACCTTTCTGTTTATAAGTTCTTGCCCTTGGAAAATGTATTTTGGCTAAGCCGGTTCATCTTAGAATTCCCACATTCACAAGCATGATACCCTAGCTTACCTCAACTGTTTCATGGCTCACCCAAACTAAGGTTTCATAGTCATCATAGTTTTGGAAAAATCTTCGGTATGGAACGCATAATCTTAGAGCGTTGTCCTAAACAGGATCAAGCATGCTCTGATACCAACTTGTAAGACCCGATCCCGGCCGCCTAGGCCGCGGTCGATGCCTCACATCGCTCGGTCCACTTCCTGGCCGAACCTCTTAATTTTCGCCCTTTATTTATAGTATCGCCTAAAGGCGAGGGCTAACTTAGATCTTAGCTAAAGACTTCCCTAGTCATTAATAGCCTAGATCCTATCAACAGATACGCTGCGGATTATTCTGTAGTTAACCATTGGTCTAAAACCAATCTAACACTTGTCTGGTCGAATCACCTTAGCCTTGGTCAGTTTACTCAACTACCAATTAGCTTAAAGGTCAATCCTAAACCCAAACCAAGCCATACAATTCTGAGGTTTCATACCCCTAAACCATTCTATCTAGATCTACATAAGTAAATGCTAGATCATACCTTTGCCACATCTACGGAGCTTATTAGCTCATCGGTCCTCCATTGACTCGAATTGCTCTTGCTTGACAGCTGGACCACGATCACTCAATGATCTTACTTAAGGTCCGTATCTTGATTCCTGCATCAAACAACTCGCCTAGGTACTTAGTCATTCAACCAACCATCTCCACAGACATAAGTAACCTTTGAGAAGTCTTTGAAAGGATAAGGGTTTGCATCTGGCCTTTCTTGGCTCATGCACACTCAAACATCCCCTTGCCATATAGGCAATAGTACCCAATCCATATTCTGGACTGACAAATCTCATTAGATCCTAAGTCAATCAACCAACCATCCTTACATGACTTGGAACTGATGAGTCATCATCTGGCCTAACCGGCTTTGGGACTTAACCCAAACAACATATATGATTTGTTCATACCAAACGATGCATTCCTTAATCTGATTAGTTCCGACACCTTGTACCATCATTCAGAGGTCAGGTCGTCCATACTCAACCATGATCAGATCTTACACGGCCTTCCTTGAACAATCACACTTAGGCTCAGTATCTATGGTCTACGACACATAGTACTAGCCATACACTTCGTCATGACTCTTAGCCAATCTCGAAGCTATCAACACCAAGGTTGATATCTAGAAGCATCACATCAATACTCTTACTCCAGCAACGTGACTATCCATACTAGTGCTCAGCCATCGAACCATCGTCATGAAACATGATCCGACCACCAGACTTGATAAGCCATCGTCTACTTAGCAGGTACTGATATAACCGGCCTTCCATTGCCATCATGTGGGTGTACGCCCTACATAATGCATATGGCACCTATCCTACTCACCAACCGAAGGTTTATTGTAAGATATCCCACTTAGCCTTTACGGCTAAAGCCATCCAACCATAGCCGGATCATCCATAGTCCCGTCTAACCGTCTGGTTAAGATCTACGTGCGATCGACCAGTTATAAGTCTGGCCCAAAGGCTCACGGACCTTCTTACCTGATCTGACCCAAAGCCTGGATCCATACCAGAGAGTAAGGCCCAAGACCAAACCGGATTGCCTTGCAACCAATCAGACCTTGCGACACAACACTCCGGTTAAACTAACCGTCCATCCGTTTGACTATGCAGCTGCGGACTGTCCACTTGGTTCGGCCTAAGCATTGAACCAATGGCACCGTTTGGAACTCACACCCTTTAGGAACTTGTACCCTTTGGACACTCGTGCCTCTTGGCAACTCATGACCCTTGGCAACTCGCACCCATTCAGATGTTCCAACCGTTCGACCTAACTGTCCGTATGGACTGTCTGGTCTGTACGTGTTTCCGGCCTATGGCCAAAGGACCACGCCTTAACCTACACAGGTCATGAACCATTGTGACTGTTCAGGGAAGGGTTGCAACCGTTCAGAACAGAACAGAACCGCCCCTATCCAATCGGATCACCTGAGGCCGGTTGAGACCATGCACGCGCCTAAATCGACGTGTATGGACCGCGTCCGCATTACTCAACCAGAACCACGGTTATAACCAATCCCAACATATCCAAAAGGCCACGCCAATGTACAGAAGGAGTAGAAGAAGAATTGGATGAAAAGAATGAGAAGAATAGGACACAATCCAAACGCCCATGGCTAGACCGGTTCGGACTGTCCGATTGTCTTAGCCGATGAGTCGGTGGTTACCCCACTGACCCTATCTGACTGAACCACGGCTTTGGAGTCCTTCACCAGACCTTTCTCTATGCCTTGGGTATTCATAACCACACGGCCTCCTCTCTCCTAAACCGTTCTCCTTGCCGGAGATAGAAAACCACCACGACCGGCCCTTTTCTGGCCGATCTCTTGGCCGGTACTCTCTCTCTCTCTCTCTCTCTACGTTTTTCTATGAGCATTTTACTCTGGAATTGGATAATGAAACCAACAGGAGAGGCCCCATATTTATAGAAAATGAGGGGGTAAGTCTTGCCCCACGAACAGGCATGACTTGCTAGCGAACAGGCACCATCGGCCAAGGGTTGTGCCCTCTAGGCCACTTGCATCCCATCGCCCTTTCTGATTGGGTTTGGGGTCGGTCATAAGCCCAACCCACGCCCCAAGCCTCCTGGACTTAGCCCACGGCCTTGTCCAAAGACCCAACAGCCCATGGCCTCATGGCCGGACCTCACAGCCCGCCACTGACCCGGACCCGGACCATCGGCCTAAAGCCCGAACAGTCCGTCTAGCTGAGATGAGCTGACTCTCAGCTGTCTCAGCTGAGTGAGCTAGTAGTCCAGCTAGTGGAGCTGACTTAGTAGGGACTGAGCTGGAGTGAACTAAACCTAGCTTCGTTTAGCTGGTCGAGCTACTCGTCTACTTCGTCCAGTTACCGTCTTACTCGTCCTAGCTGTCTATTAGCTTATATAAGGTTAAGTCTAAGTTTCCTTATGTTCTTAACCTTTTTTTTCGACCATGGAACGCTTGCCTTGATGTCCTAAGACTGGCTGGTACGTTTCCTCGAACCATGGCCGTCCTGACAATCCTTTCCAGGATTGGGGGCGTGACAGGCGGACACCTACGGACGTCTTGTGTGTACTGAACAGACAGCCCATGTGGGCCAAAATCACCCAAACAGTCCACGGGAAGGGCCAGCATGCGGAGTCCAAGAACCAACGTGCTGATGTGTGTACTGATGGACAGACACAGACGTCCTGTGTGTGCTGGCGGACACAGACGAACAGCCACGGATGTCATGTGTGTGCTGGCGGACACCCAAGGACATCCTGTGTGTACTGACCAGACAGCCCACATGGGCCAAAATCACCCGAACAGTCCACGGGAAGGGTCAGCGTGCTGAGTCCAACGACCATTGTGCTGATATGTGTACTGATAGACAGCCACGGACGTCCTGTGTTTGCTGATGGACACACAGAGACACACACGGACAGCCCTGGATGTCCTGTGTGTGCTGATGGACACACACGGACACACACGGACAGCCCCGGATGTCATGTGTGTGCTGATGGACACCCACGGACGTCCTGTGTGTACTGAACAGACAGCCAATGTGGGCTAAAATCACCCAAGCAGTCCACGGGAAGGGTCAGCGTGCTGAGTCCAAGGATCAACGTGCTGATATGTGTACAAAAGGACAGTCACGGACGTCCTGTGTGTGCTGACGGACACACACGGACAGCCCCGGACGTCCGGTGTGTGCTGACAGACACACACAGATGTCTTGTGTGTGTTGATGGACACCCATGGACGTCCTGTGTGTACTGAACAGACAGCCCACGTGGGCCAAAATCACCCAAACAGTCCACGGGAAGGGCCAGCGTGCTGAGTCCAAGGACCAACGTGCTGATATGTGTACTGATGGACAGCCACAGACGTCTTGTGTGTGCTGACGGACACACACGGACAGACACGGACAGCCACGGACGTCATGTGTGTGCTGACGGACACCCACAGACGTCCTGTGTGTGCTGACGTACACCCACGTACGTCCTTTTTGTACTGAACAGACAGCCCACTTGGGCCAAAATCACCCGAACAGTCCACGGGAAGGGCCAGCGTGCTGATATGTGTACTGATGGACGTCCTGTGTGTGCTGACGGACACACATGGACGTCCTGTGTGTGCTGACGGACACACATGGACGTCCTGTGTGTGCTGACAGACAGCCTCTGACAGCCACGAACGTCATGTGCGCTGGCGGACACCCTCAGACACACACGGACACACACGGACAGCCACGGACGTCCTGTGTGTGCTGACGGACAGCCACGGACAGCCACGGACGTCCTGTGTGTGCTGGCGAACACCCACGGACGTCTTATGTTTAATGAACAGACAGCCCACGTGGGCCAAAATCACCCAAACAGTCCTCGGGAAGGGCCATCATGCGGAGTCCACAAACCAACATGCTGATATGTGAACTGATGGATAGACACAGACGTCCTGTGTGTGCTGACGGACACAGACGGACACACACGGACAGCCATGGACATCCTGTGCGTACTGACCAGACAGCCCACATGGGCCAAAATCACCCGAACAGTCCATGGGAATGGCCAGAGTGCTGAGTCCAACGACCAACGTGCTGATATGTGTACTGATGGACAGACACAGACGTCATGTGTGTGCTGACGGACACACATAGACACACACATACAGCCACAGATGTCATGTGTGTACTTATGGACAGCCAAGGACGTCCTGTGTGTGCTGATGGACACCCACGGACGTCATGTGTGTACTGAACAGACAGCCCACGTGGGCCAAAATCACCCGAACAGTCTACGGGAAGGGCCAGCATGCTGATATCTGTACTGATGGATAGCCATGGGTGTGACACCCCCGATCATAGATGACCGGAAATGACACGGTCGATGTTCCTCGATGGTCGATCTGAGGTTCTCAGAATACTTCCGATCACCTTAGACCAAAAATCAAAGAACACCAACGCTCCTATCGGATTCCACTCTAGGCTTTTCAACCCGAGAAAGCAATACCTGATAGTTAGTTCGTCCGGACAAGGACTAATATCATATGGAACCCGTACTTTAAAAAAAACATTATTTATATATCATTCAAAATCATCTTACAAAATTTGTTATAAATTAACCTCGAGGTTTTCGGTCTACAAATCTTATTCATAAGATATATCAAAATGACTTTGCAGGATAATAAAACTACTGCTGGCTAATTTCGTTCCTTCCTGTCCTAGAGTAAAGGTCTCCCACCTACTGGTTACCTGCATATCAAATGAGTCATGAGTAACTAGTTTACTCAGTGAGTCTAATCCCACACCCAAACACATATCAATAGTATCCCGAGCAATCGACACCATTTGAATGCAGTGGAATTATATTCCATAATTAATATAAGGCCTCTCAATCCATCCATGTGAATCTATCTTAAAATCACCTCCACGATACCCGCCAATCACTCATACTCTTAATATATATATATATGCTAAACCCGGAAAACCACCAAGGCTAACCGAGCTTAACGGGGAATAAATATAACCATCATCTCCATCAGATATTCCAAGATAGAACATCCAACGCTGCATGCAGTTACACGGCCTCCAGGGTGCGACCCCATCATCGTGTCTTCATGACCTTGATCCATATCGCAGGACCAATTCACGGCAATGCGGGACTTTCGGGAGAGTGAGTATACAATAAGACTTCACATGATTCACACTTATTAATAGAATACTTATAGATTAGTACTTGAGAACAAGTACTAAGGCTCGGGATAACCTCAAAGAATTATTCTTGTTTATTCTTAAGTATTTAAACTAGATAAATACTTCATATATAAATATAGATCAAGGAATAATACTTAATCAATCAAACCATAATTACTCCTTAATTAATCCATGATTAATCCTTAATTAATCAATGATTATCCCTTAATTAATTCATGATTAATTCTTAATTAATCAACCATATTCAATATGCAATCATGCATACTCATTCATAATTCATTCATCATCTATCTAGACTCACCTTTAAATCCATGAGATTGGCTAAGGAAGACTAGACTCGAGCTCAAGCTAATCACACTTCACTTTTGGATCACTCTCGGTTCAGAACCATCACAAGGATCCGGCTGATCCGAATACTCTCCTTGGCCATCTGAATTCAAAACATAACAGTTGGAACATAAGGTTCAGTAGTCTGGTTCAAGAAGAAACTCAACTCAGTTCATAACATTTCAGTTCAGTTCTCTCATATCAGTTCGGTTCAAGACAGATTGATACCATGTTCAGCTCGGTTCAAGCTTTAACAATTTAACTCGGTTCATATCAGCTTAGTTCATGCTCAGCTAACTCCGGTTCTAATCAGTTCCCAACAGCTTAACTCGGTTATACTCAGACGACATCAGTTCAAGACAATTTCAGACCATAGACAGCTCCGCTCAGATCAGATCAGAACATACTCAGCTCAATTCAGTTCTAAACAAGATCAAATCAGTTCGGTTTAATTCCCATAATTCTTATCAGTTCGTCTACTGGTTCTATGAGACTGATTAAATCATAAACCAACCAAGACTGAAGAGAACAAGACCTTAGACAACTGATCCTGACAGGTTAACCAACATACAGCAATTGGTTCTCATCAAAACATGGCTGAATCAAGAAGCTGAAGCTTACCGGTTTTACTCAACTAATTAAACTTGACTGGTTGTCTCTCTTCAAGCTAACCACGAATTAACCGATCAAAATCAAAGGTTGAAGAACATAGGTGATTCTCAACTTCAGGACACCAAATCTTCAGCTCTTAAACACTCCAAAACTCACTGATTAAAGTCACAGGATGGTGAGAAAGAGTTGTCCATGCTCACTCCTCTTCTCTGAATATTTTTCTGAATTTTTCATGAATCTTTTCTCACAGATTTTTCTCTCTTCTTTCTCTCTTTCTCTCTGAATTTTTCTCTGGTTTTTCTTGCAGGTTATGAACGTCCAGAGGAGAGAAGAGGGTATTTTATATCATAAGGAGTTGCTTCAGATGAGGGTTTGCTCCCACAAAAGACAAAGATGAGGTTAGACAGCTGGTGACATGCTTCAGCACACCAAGCAGCACAAGCAGCTGAACTTTTCCTTCCCATGAAGAAAGCTACAAGCAGCTGAAGCAAGTAGCTTGTGACCAGCATGTGACTTCTAATGAGCAAGCAGGCAAGCAAGTAGGTGTAGGTCATGTGACCTAATTACTGAGGAAGCAAGTAGGCTAGAAGGTGCAAAGCATGTGACTGTTCAGAAATAATTTTAAGAGTTTTGTCGATATTTTTCGGACTGTTTCGACTAATATTTTTCATCATTCGAATCTCGTCCTGCTCTGAATAAACTCACCCAGCATGAATAAAAATCAACGATAATAATTAACACTCGACCAGAACCATCAAGAGATGGTTTTTCGACCAAAAGACAGCCCCGTCGAGATTAATTCACCGTGTCGATTTTTATTTAAATTCTGATCGATCAATCTTCAAACTGATCTTAAAGAATTTTCTTGACCAAAATTATATCTGCTCGTGAGGGTTATTACATTCTTCCCCCCTCAAAAGAATTCGTCCCCGAATTCTGAAAACGTAACTGTACACTCTTTACTGAACAGTTTCTGAAAGGAGTTCTGGATATTAGCTCTGACCTTATCTTAATCTGCCCATATCAAAACAACTCATGGTTGACCCTTGATTCTCCCAACCGATCCTTTCTTTTATGAGCAGCCACTTTCAAGATAACCAAATTATTTACTCTGTACAACTCTTGTCAACTGCGGTCTGCATACTTTTTCTAACAATCTTGTATCTATAGACTATTACTTCTCAACCTTTTCTATCTGGCTTTCTCCCATAACAGCAACATGAAATTTGGAACGTGAGGTGATGTGCCATACGTGAAGGTAACATCTTCAGTCTGGTCAATGTCAACTTGATTAACCGTGCAACAATCAAACAAGAACATGCACGATCAATCACGCTAACATGATTCAGACCAAGGGTGCCACTCTCAAATACACACAAACACACTTATTCCAGAAATGATTTCCCTTACAGTATTCCATACCCTTCTTATCTATCTGAGATACTCTTCAAAAACTTCTGAACGACTCAATCTCACTGAAATTTCGCATATCCAAGTCTTGTTCTATTACTTTCTGATTTCCTTCTTCTGTCTAGTAACTGAGGAATCAACAAGTCCGCCTATACCAAACTTGATTTACCAACGAAGTACTCTTGTATGATGACTTCACACTTTCTCTGTTAATACATCTTCTGATCTCTTAACAACTTGAGCATTCCCATATGCCTTATGGTTATACCTTTTTCCTTGCACTCTTCAATCTTCCTTGGGATTTACTTCACATCTGCTTAATTTTAGGTTGAATTTGGATTCCTTCTCCCACATCTCCACTTTATGAACTTGTACATGACACAGTCCTCATACTATTCTTCGAAATTCTCTTCACCCAGTTCCTTCTATGAATTCCTTAGATTCTCATCCTTCAACTGAGTTCCTCAAATACGAATGAATAAGCCATCTTGATTTTCTACTTGCAATCTTGAAGGTTCTCTATTCTTTCCTTATAAGGCAGCAAAATAAATCACTCCCAATTCCGCTTCATGATTCTTGAGATCCTACTCCATATCATCATTAATATCACTTCCTCTTAAAGCATAAGCAGCAATATTTGCTCTTCCTTAGGCTTCTTTGATCAGTGAAAACTTGCATCCTTTCCCCATATTGAAATGATCACTAAATTTGATGTGCAACAGAACTGCCACCAACCCCAACTTGTGCATCAAATAGTTTTCCTTATGCTTCCTTAGCTCCCTTGATGCATAAACGATTACCATATCGTCTTGCATTAGCATTCACCTAGACCAACACATAATACATCCATGTAGTAGTATATGGCTGGTTAGGCTCATGCAAGTCTAAGATATGCATAGACGTAGATACTTCCTCTAACTAATTTCATACTTCATCAATACTTTTACTCCATTCCAAGGTAACACCATTCTCAGTCGATCAACTCATTGGTGGATATGGTTTCTAACTCTTGAACAAACTTCTGATGGTAACCGGCCAATCCACAGAACTTCGAATCTCGATAACTGAAATTGAGTACGACCATCATGTAGTAGTAGCGATCTTTTGTAAATATGCAACAACTCCTTGTTCCATTTACTGACTAAGGTATCTAACTTCCAATTTCCATGCAGAAATATTTACTACAACGTGAAGCGTCCATCAAACGTCCTTGGAATAAAACTACGCCTTGCGACCGATCTTAACCATTCTTCAATTCTAGAACTTGATACTTGACCCTGATGGTCACGTCCTTGATTTTATACTCGAACATAACCGCAAACTCTGGTTCTTCTTCTTTACCACTGACATGGGTACACTCCACAGAAAATAACTAAGTCGAACAAAACCTTTCTCCAAACAAATCTTCTGACTGCTACTTGAATTTGGCTAGAACCACTTGGATAGATGCCTAGGCAATTGCAGCGAATCAAGGTTCAACCAGAATACTTGACGGGTTACTTTTGGATGTCAACAAATTTTCCACTTTCTTAAACATAGCTTCATGTTCCCTAGTTATCTAACTGTCCTCGATACTCTGCTTCTTGTTATTTTCTCTCCGCCCAATTATGATGATAATGGAATACGCCACGTCACCGTTTCCCAAAAGGTTCCCAACTCTCCAGACTGATATGAGCGAGGCTCCAACACTTAGTAGAATACCATTGCAAGCCAACGGTAACTGGTCTTCTCTCAAAGACTTTCTTCCTCAACAACATCCTAATTGAGCTCGATAACTAGATAGCCAATCTCACTCTAGATAGAAACAAACCGCTCTAATGGAAGTACTAAGGAATGGGGATGGGATACGAAGGCATACCATAACTCTAAATGGCAGCCAGTACTTCCACGAATAAGAACAGTGTACTTGAATTCACTAAAGTGAATCCTTCCTAAAACAAAGACACTACCCGAGAACTACATCTATGTGTTGTTCCCGCATCAAACACAATATGGGCGGAAAATTCCATCCATAGGCAAGGTCTCATACGACACCTTGATCACTCCTTCACTTATTTATTTAATCATTCATAAATTTTTAAAATGCACACAACACGCAATGGGATAAGAAGCAAACCTGTGATTGGACCTTTCAGGGGTTTTGACGGTCCAGTCAACTATAAAGTGTAGGCTCTACCCAAATAGCCTAACACTTGGATGTGGACTAACGGTAAGGAAAATCGGACTAGTTCAACAAGTGTTATCTTAGGTATAGGTAACGTAGATCGGGTAACTTCATGAGGAAGGGTAACCTAAATTCCTAACTCTTCACAAGAACCACCAAAGCGCGAATGATGCAAACGTTCCAGGATTTCCCAAACTTTGACAATCACGACCATTCTGTCTTTGCTAGTCACAACCATAACGGCTCAAGGTCCTCGATCTTGATCTTTGATCTGCAGCGGTTGGAAAATAAACGGTCTGCATGACTTGGTTAACTTCTTCAGCAATAATAGCTTCTTTAACATTCACGTCATACTCTAACATCTCCTCGAAGCTTTGAAACTCCATGGTCTTTTATCTACTCCAAAATTCTTGGCTAAGTTCCCAAAGATTTTTCGTATGATCTTTTGCTTATTCTCCAAACCATAATTGATGAATCCAATTCACTCGACCACGTATCTCGATGCTTGTGTAGAAAATACTACTTCCTGAACTCATGAAATCTGTCCAACTCGAACTCAACTCTGTGAAGTAATTCTTGACTCTCGACCAACAAAGCGTTCATCTCCAAATAGCTTGCTGCCAAATCCTTCTTGTTATTTCTTAACAACGGCCACGTCAATATTCAGCTCTGAGTGTTTGATCCCAAATCTGCCTCAAGCCAAAGTATACTTCGAACGGTTTAGTCCTTCTTCAGTATCTTGTGGTCCCAACTTCTTCTTCTTTGCATCATAAGCTTCATGATGTCTCATTGCAAACAGAATGCTTCATGTGCTTCCATCATCTTGTAATACAATCAAACCATCTCTTCGTCCAATCCTAAGCTTGAAACAAATACAGAACAATTTGGCTTGTACAGCTATGGTGCTTGTACGTCTCAGCATAAGCTTGATATTCATAACACACAAGTCCAGAGATATATTTGATGTATCAACTCTGTCCCATATATCTCTCTAAAGAATTGGCACCCCCCACTAGAACTCAAAAGAAAGGCAGGAAGACATGACGTTAATGACTCCTAAAAGGACGGTAGTGAACCCGGCCATGAGGGTAGAAATCTCGAACATGATGATAGCAGCATCGATAAGTACGGTTCACCCGTTCAAGCTTGTCTTGGTGCTTCTGCTATGAAAGATCAGGTTAGGTAACTACCCATGACTATCTATTCTAAAATGAAGGAACCAGCCAGCATATCCTAGTTATCCTTGCGACTCATGTTGACTCGAAAAACATTTGAAACAAGTCCCATTCTAGCATCGTATAACCATGCTCTGATACCACCTTTGTGACACCCCCGATCATAGATGACCGGAAATGACACGGTCGATGTTCCTCGATGGTCGATCTGAGGTTCTCAGAATACTTCCGATCACCTTAGACCAACAATCAAAGAACACCAACGCTCCTATCGGATACCACTCTAGGCTTTTCAACCCGAGAAAGCAATACCTGATAGTTAGTTCGTCCGGACAAGGACTAATATCATATGGAACCCGTACTTTAAAAAAAAACATTATTTATATATCATTCAAAATCATCTTACAAAATTTGTTATAAATTAACCTCGAGGTTTTCGGTCTACAAATCTTATTCATAAGATATATCAAAATGACTTTGCAGGGATAATAAAACTACTGCTGGCTAATGCCGTTCCTTCCTGTCCTAGAGTAAAGGTCTCCCACCTACTGGTTACCTGCATATCAAATGAGTCATGAGTAACTAGTTTACTCAGTGAGTCTAATCCCACACCCAAACACATATCAATAGTATCCCGAGCAATCGACACCATTTGAATGCAGTGGAATTATATTCCATAATTAATATAAGGCCTCTCAATCCATCCATGTGAATCTATCTTAAACATCACCTCCACGATACCCGCCAATCACTCATACTCTTAATATATATATATATGCTAAACCCGGAAAACCACCAAGGCTAACCGAGCTTAACGGGGAATAAATATAACCATCATCTCCATCAGATATTCCAAGATAGAACATCCAACGCTGCATGCAGTTACACGGCCTCCAGGGTGCGACCCCATCATCGTGTCTTCATGACCTTGATCCATATCGCAGGACCAATTCACGGCAATGCGGGACTTTCGGGAGAGTGAGTATACAATAAGACTTCACATGATTCACACTTATTAATAGAATACTTATAGATTAGTACTTGAGAACAAGTACTAAGGCTCGGGATAACCTCAAAGAATTATTCTTGTTTATTCTTAAGTATTTAAACTAGATATATACTTCATATATAAATATAGATCAAGGAATAATACTTAATCAATCAAACCATAATTACTCCTTAATTAATCCATGATTAATCCTTAATTAATCAATGATTATCCCTTAATTAATTCATGATTAATTCTTAATTAATCAACCATATTCAATATGCAATCATGCATACTCATTCATAATTCATTCATCATCTATCTAGACTCACCTTTAAATCCATGAGATTGGCTAAGGAAGACTAGACTCGAGCTCAAGCTAATCACACTTCACTTTTGGATCACTCTCGGTTCAGAACCATCACAAGGATCCGGCTGATCCGAATACTCTCCTTGGCCATCTGAATTCAAAACATAACAGTTGGAACATAAGGTTCAGTAGTCTGGTTCAAGAAGAAACTCAACTCAGTTCATAACATTTCAGTTCAGTTCTCTCATATCAGTTCGGTTCAAGACAGATTGATACCATGTTCAGCTCGGTTCAAGCTTTAACAATTTAACTCGGTTCATATCAGCTTAGTTCATGCTCAGCTAACTCCGGTTCTAATCAGTTCCCAACAGCTTAACTCGGTTATACTCAGACGACATCAGTTCAAGACAATTTCAGACCATAGACAGCTCCGCTCAGATCAGATCAGAACATACTCAGCTCAATTCAGTTCTAAACAAGATCAAATCAGTTTGGTTTAATTCCCTTTATTCTTATCAGTTCGTCTACTGGTTCTATGAGACTGATTAAATCATAAACCAACCAAGACTGAAGAGAACAAGACCTTAGATAACTGATCCTGACAGGTTAACCAACATACAGCAATTGGTTCTCATCAAAACATGGCTGAATCAAGAAGCTGAAGCTTACCGGTTTTACTCAACTAATTAAACTTGACTGGTTGTCTCTCTTCAAGCTAACCACGAATTAACCGATCAAAATCAAAGGTTGAAGAACATAGGTGATTCTCAACTTCAGGACACCAAATCTTCAGCTCTTAAACACTCCAAAACTCACTGATTAAAGTCACAGGATGGTGAGAAAGAGTTGTCCATGCTCACTCCTCTTCTCTGAATATTTTTCTGAATTTTTCATGAATCTTTTCTCACAGATTTTTCTCTCTTCTTTCTCTCTTTCTCTCTGAATTTTTCTCTGGTTTTTCTTGCAGGTTATGAACGTCCAGAGGAGAGAAGAGGGTATTTTATATCATAAGGAGTTGCTTCAGATGAGGGTTTGCTCCCACAAAAGACAAAGATGAGGTTAGACAGCTGGTGACATGCTTCAGCACACCAAGCAGCACAAGCAGCTGAACTTTTCCTTCCCATGAAGAAAGCTACAAGCAGCTGAAGCAAGTAGCTTGTGACCAGCATGTGACTTCTAATGAGCAAGCAGGCAAGCAAGTAGGTGTAGGTCATGTGGCCTAATTACTGAGGAAGCAAGTAGGCTAGAAGGTGCAAAGCATGTGACTGTTCAGAAATAATTTTAAGAGTTTTGTCGATATTTTTCGGACTGTTTCGACTATATTTTTCATCATTCGAATCTCGTCCTGCTCTGAATAAACTCACCCAGCATGAATAAAAATCAACGATAATAATTAACACTCGACCAGAACCATCAAGAGATGGTTTTTCGACCAAAAGACAGCCCCGTCGAGATTAATTCACCGTGTCGATTTTTATTTAAATTCTGATCGATCAATCTTCAAACTGATCTTAAAGAATTTTCTTGACCAAAATTATATCTGCTCGTGAGGGTTATTACAATGGGCGTCCTGTGTGTGCTGACGAATAGCCACGAACACCCATGGACTTCCTGTGTGTGCTGGCGGACACCCACGGACGTCCTTTGTCTACTGAACTGACAGCCCACGTGGGCCAAAATCACCCAAACAGTCCACGGGAAGGGCCAGGGTGCTGAGTCCAAGTACAAAAGTGATGATATGTGTACTGATGGACAGCCACAGACGTCCTGTGTGTGCTGACGGACACACACGGACACACATGGACAGCCACGGACGTCCTGTGTGTGCTGAAGGACACACACAGACACACACGGACAGTCACAGACGTCCTATGTGTGCTGACTGACAGCCACAGACAGCCCACGTGGGCCAAAATCACCCGAACAGTCCACGTAAGGGCCAGCGTGCTGAGTCCAAGGACCAACGTGCTGATATGTGTACTGATGGACAGCCACATACGTCCTGTGTGTGCTGATGGACACACGCAGACACACACGCAGACACACACGGACGTCCTGTGTGTACTGACAGACACAGATGGACGTCCTGTCTGTGCTGACGGACAGCCACTGATAACCACGAACGTCCTGTGTGTGCTGGCGGACACCCACAGGCACACATGGACACACACGGACAGCCACGGACGTCCTGTGTGTGCTGACGGACAGCCACGAATGTCCTGTGTGTGCTGGCGGACACCCACGGACGTCCTGTGTGTATTGAACAGACAGCCCACATGGGCCAAAATCACCCAAAGAGTCCACAGGAAGGGCCATCGTGCAGAGTCCAAGAACCATTGTGCTGATATGTGAACTGATGGACAGACATGGATGTCATGTCCCCGATCCTGGATAGCATCGTCCGGACGGACTGCGGTGCGAGGAAACGCACCATTCAGGTCATATGACCTAAAGACAAGTATATCATGGCCTGAAGGTAAGGTTAAGGGCATCAGGGAGCTAAGGCATAGCTAATCCAAGAAGGAGACAAGCTCAAAGGAGCTGGACAAGCGAGCTGGTAGCTGGACAAGATCCATGTGAAGCTCGATGAAGTGAGTGATCAGAATGGATCATGGGAAAACTAAGTCTAGGTCTGGAAATTGACCAAGGGACTTAGAAGGATTGAAGAAGATAAAGGAAGCAAGCTGGAGACAGTGTATAACAGCTGGGCGATGCAGTAAGCAAGCTCGACCAGCTAGGTGAAGTGTAGTGCAGCTCGGTGTAGCTCACTGAAGTGTAGGTCAGCTCCCTGAGCTGGATGGTCTAGCTAACTCAGCTGTATCAGCTGGGGATCAGCTCAACTCATCTGGACTGAGTGTTCGAGTCTTGGGCAGTTGGTTCGGGTCGGGACAGTGACCAGGCCATGTGGATGACCCATGTGTACCAATGGGCTGGAGGGCTCTTGTGGTTGGGTCATGGGCGGGGGCAATCAGTCTGGGCCTTGTTTGGACTTGTCCAGTAGTGGTTTGGCAGTTCCAGGGCGTGTGGTAACTGCCATAAGCGAAAGGGTGCAATCTGTACCATTGATATAATCAATGGCCAGAAATGATACCGAAGGGATGCAATGGTTAAGAAGTAACCACCCCTTCTCCTATATAAGGAAGGCAAGTCCGTGCCTTTTCAGGCACGCCAGGGCTTCCTTCTACACCCTGAAACCCAAAGAATCCAGAGAAAAAATACAGAGAGTTGGTCGGATTCCCAATCCAAGACACATGGTGGTGTGAAGGCCATAAAGAGACAGTTTTGGGGCAGATCAAGGGGAAAGTTGAGAACAACCCTCTGAACGGTTTTGATCATTGTTAACAACACCCAAAACCTTATCTGGAGCCTGTGAACACACGCACATGGTGAGGAAAGGAGGGAGTTGGCCGGAATCCATTCCCAAGGGCCAATGCTGCCTTAAAGGGAGATTGGTGTGGAAAGCAGTTTCATGGAAAACAAAGAGGGAAGTGATGCACGACCTTTGGATGGTGATTGATCATGGATGATCATGTCTAAGGCTTCCTCTGTGTCTTGGGAACACACGCAATTGGTTAAGAGAGAAGGGGGAAGGCTTGACTCCACTCTCAAAGGCATGAACAGCCTTGAAGATGGATGTAGTATAGAAACTGGTTTCATGGAAGTTCCATGGAAGGAGGGATGGGCACGAACCATGGTTAGATCTTATCAATACTGGGAGTATGTGATAAGGGTTTGATGAAGGCTTGCTAGGAGGAGCATGGACGCCCCTGATGAGGTAACAGGTGGGGACTGCAGACCATTTGACATAGTCTGGTACACTATGGGCAGATCTGGTCCTGCAGTTACACCTTACTCTGTTTTATGATTATTAATCATATTATTCCTTCTTCTTATGATTGAGATTGATGATTAGACATATTAGCACTGAACCATGGCTTGGCCGGTCAGAAGAACCCTCCATGGCCTTGGTTTGGCAGCTAAGTCTGGATCTCCTACTTCCGGATGGATTTATGGCGATCTGACTTTGGAATCCTCTTAGTGGTGAATTATCATGAATTATCATGGTATTTGGGGATTTTTATCTGATTGATTTAGAGATGGTCCCTTGGGCCGGTTCGGCTGATCTTGGCCGAGATCTATGGGATGGAGGCCGGTTCTGGGAAATCTGATTGGACCATTCTCTTAGTTATGATTTATCATGAACTGTCATGAATTTTAATTGATTTTTGGAGCAGGTTTGCTTGGGGTCGAAATTGCATCTGAGGGCATATTGGGGTCAGATCCTTGTGTTAGGATATCTGATCATATGTTTGTGTGCTGGAACATATTGTCACTTATGATATTGATCATAAGGAATTGCTTGTTATCAACCTTGGTGTTGGTAAGGCAGGCCGTGTGTGATCTGATCATGGGCAAGGATGGACGACCTGATCCTTGGATGATAGATCAAGGTGTCTGATCTGATTGGTCGAAGGATGCACCGGTGGTAAGAGCAACACTAATCAGGTTCAGTGGGACATGGTTCCATGACTGATTAGGAAGTATGAAGACTCATAAGTTCTGAGTCATGTGGGGTGGTTGGTTGATTGACTCAGGATCTGATGGGTATTGTTAGTCCATGAGCTGGACTTGGTATCATAAGTTGATAAGGCAAAAGGATGTGGGACAGTGCATGAACCGGTAAGGGCCAGATGCATGTCCTTAGTTGTTTGAAGACTTCTCAAGGGTTACTTATGTCTGTGGGGATGGTTGGCTGAATGACTAAGTACCTAAGGGAGTTGTTTTGTGTGTGTAAAGGAGCTGGACGCAGTATATGGCAGCTGGCCATAGCTCGGTCCTAGCTCAGTTCGAGTGTGACAGCTCGATCAGCTGGTTTATGAGTTCATTCAGCTAGAGTAGTTGGCCGATGAACTAACAAGCTCCGTGGGTGTGGCAAAGGTATGATCTAGCAATGTTGCATAGATCTAGATAGAATGGTTAGGGGAATGGAACCTCAGATTTGTATGCCTTGATTTGGGTTCGGGATTGACCTTGGAGCTAGCTGGTAGTTGAGTATACTAACCATTAGCCGAGGTGATTCGACCAGACAAGTATTATATTGGTTATAGACCAATGGTTAAGTAGATACTATTCCACTGTGCATAAGTTGAAAGGATCTAGCTAGGGAATGACTAAGGTAGTCTTGAGCTAGGATCTGAGTTAGCCCTCGCCAATGGGCGATATTTTAAATAAAGGGCAAAATTTTTAGAGGTTCGGTCTGGGTATGGACTGAGCGACGTGAGGCATCGACCGCGGCCTAGTCGGCCGGGATCGGGTCTTACAAGTTGGTATCAGAGCATGCTTGATCCAGTTACGGACAGTGCTCAAGGATGTTGAGTTCCAAACCGAAATTATTTCTGAAAACTATGATGACTTGGAACCTTAGCTGTGGTGAGCCAAGCGAGAGTTGAGGTAAGATTGGTTTCATGCTTGTGAACGGGGAAGTTCCAAGATAAGCCGGCTTAGCCAAGATACACTCTTCCACGGCAAGAGACTGAAAAAATAAAGGTTAGTTTATCTAGTTATTTGGGAATAATAGACGGATTGGATGATGGACGCAATGCAAGATCTTTGTATGGACGACCTGGACAAGGGAAGTAACATGGACCAGAGAGTGGCTTTGGTTGAAAGAAACATGCAGCACTCTCTTGGAGGTAAATGTTATCCCTTGGTGGCCGTTCAAAACAAGTGAGCATATGCAATGTTCATGTTAGTCTAAGGGAGACGCTACATGGCTAGTACATGAGTGGGCTTGTGATCAGATGGATAAGCTTGGACTCAGTGTAAGTCAAGGTAGGATTCCTTAAGATTGAGTGAATGGAATGGATCAATTCCAATAGGAATTGGAAACACGATGTTAAGTATCTTAGTATGATGAGGATTGAGGTATACTATAAACACTTTTGTGAATGGTATGGGACGTTCACAGATGTGTGATGCTTTGGGGAATGGTATGGGAAATTTTCCAAATGTGTGATCAAACCGAGATCCTACTCATCTAAGTACTTAATGATCGGTGGTGTGGAAACACACGTACTTTTCGATACTGGAACTGCACATAGTGTTGTGAGTCCAGAAATGATTGGAAAAGGTTTGTTCCAGTATGGAACATGGGATGGTCCTGAACGAGTGAGTGCGTCCGGAGGGCAAGTTATGAACTCACTCGGTCTGGTTAAGGACATCCCTGTGGTGATCTTGGATAGGCTGATGCCTATAGATCTGATTGTTGTCCCCCTCAAGCATCATGAAGTGATTTTGGGCATGGACTGGTTGGGAAAGTATCAGGCAACTCTAGATTGTCACCGGGGAAGGGTGCAACTTGAGAACGAGTTTGGACCCCCGATTAAGTACCAAGGAATCAAGCCAACCTCTTGTAGTTTGGTGGTTTCAGCAGTCCAAGTAGAACGGATGCTTGGAAATGGTTGTGAGGCCTTTTTGGCTACCATTTACACTGATGAGGTTGTAGGGGCCTGTGACCCAGAGGGTATACCGTTGGTTCGGGAATTTCAGGATGTGTTTGGGGCACTACAGGGCATTACCCCTGATAGGGCTGACCCATTCATCATTGAATTGGAACCTGGAACGGCCCCATTATCTAAAAATCCATATAGAATGGCACCAGCTCAGATGGCAGAGCTGAAGAAGCAACTTGAGGATTTGCTTGAGAAGGGGTTCATACGCCCTAGTGTATCACCTTGGGGAGCACCTGTAAGACCCGATCCTGGATTCCCCAATCCAACCAGACCGCGGCCTCACCAACCAATGCAACCAGTTTCATTTACATATTCAAGTTCAAGTGTTAAATAATTCTAAGTCTTTTTCAGAGTTTTGAGGTTCCAACATTCACACTTAAACAATCCAACATCGACTAGGGCAAATAGATATTTCATAGATAATAACCAAGGTTCATACATCATTCATCATTCTAATAAATAGATCACACACTAGAATCGCATAAGTTCACAAGTTGCACAATAGGCTACAATAATTACACAATTTTCAGAACCAACCCAATCACCACACATCTTCCCATGGCCGCGGTCCTCATGGTGCTTTTCCCTTACCACGCTCCATTTCTGGTCCTGGATCCAACACAAACAAACACACAATCACAAGGTTAGATTACAAAACAAGAATCAGTTCACATTGCATGGTCGGATCCAATCTAGTCAAGAACAATCATCAAAAATGTCAAATCTGACCCCTTTAAAAATAGATCCAAATACCAAATAAAATTCATGATAAATCATGACAATTCAGAAGAAAAATATTCCCATAATCAGATTCAAAAGAACCAGCTCAGATCAGAGAGATCTCGGCCATGAACAGCCCACACAAGAACAAGGGGCTTTCATGGGGATTTGATCAGGCCAAGGCCTTAAGATCGGTAGATCCTTCCCTGTAATATCATAAAACAATCCATAGTACAATATATATGAAGAAAACAGAGTAGAAGAAGTCAGAGTAAGGAGTGGCCAATCGATCCAAACCGGCCAGACTCACACGGCCATCATCCGCGGCCTTGTCCGGTTACTCTTGGCCACACCTCTCACCTTAGGAGTTCGGTCTCCAGGGGCGACTTCCTTCTCTTTCTCCTTTGCCTTCTCCTTGTCTTTCTGCCTCAAATCCATCCTCTTGACCACACGCCCAAACACACAAGGAACACTCAAGAACAATCTCTTGGATCAAATCGGCCAATCCAAGGTTTGTGTCTCTCTTTCTCTCTTGAATTTTCTCTGTGTTTCTCTCTGTGTGAAAGTGAGTAAAATCGACCAGAATGGCAGAAATGAGAGAGAGAGGACGATTTAAACTGTCCCCAACCGCCTGGGCGAACAGTTACCAAAAATCACATCCCTTCTTCCCAAAACCGTCCCATAACCGTCCCATAACCGCCCATTGGCGGTTTCTCCCCTTTTCTTCCTTTGACAAATCGATCACTGAGCCTCAGCTCACACTCTGGAAGCTTGCCCACTCCCTGTCCCAAGCCTAAGACCAATTTGGTCGAACCGTCCTGCACCCGGACCATCGGCTCGCCCAATAACCGTCCTGGACTTGTCCACACTGATCTGAACCAGAACGCACCATTCACCTGATTGAGCTGACCTCCAGCTGTTCCCAGCTGAGTGGGCTAGTCCACCAGCTCCTGTGAGCTGAACAGATCATGGTGAACTGAATACCAGCTTAACCGAGCCGATTGAACTCAAACCAACACTCATCCAGCTGCCTAAACACTCACTCAACTCTTTTACCCTTGTTTCCATCGTATCCTGGTTAAGTCTCAGCTGACTGATGCCCTTAACCTTCATTCAGGACCATGATACGCTTGTCTCAAGGTCTAATGACCTGACTGGTGCGTCTCCCCGCACCATGGCCCGTCCGGGCGATCCTATCTAGGATCGGGGACATGACAAGTCTCCCCCACTAACTTGGGATTCGTCCTCGAATCCATGTTAAGTGTTTCCTCAGGAAGAAATTGTATGTACCAATCCGGATACATAGCTTTCATTTTTGCTTCTGTTTCCCAAGTGATGAGGTCTTTACCATTGTAATCCCACACCACTTTGATCGTGGGAACTGTCTTCTTTCTCATAGCTTTCTCTGACCGATCCACAATCCGAACCGGCAAGGTTTCCAAAGCCAGGTCCTTACCAAGGTCAGCAGGAATCTCGGGCAAGACAATGTCTTGTTCAGACAAGCATTTCCGGAGTTGGTATACATGGAACACATTGTGGTATGCATCCATTGCTGATAGCAAGTTCAACTTGTATGCCACTGCACCCACTCTCTCTATGATCCTGAATGGACCCAAGTACCTAGGATCCAGTTTCTTTCGTCCAGAAACCCTGGTCCTACCCTTAAAGGTAATCATCTTGAGATACACCAGGTCATTGACCTCAAACTCAAGATGTTTCCTACGCTTGTCTGCATAGCTCTTTTGGCGGTCCTGCGCTCTTTCATCTTCTCTTTGACCATCCTGATCTTCTCAGTGGTCTGTTCTACAATCTCAGGACCCAACATGCTACGCTCCCCCACTTGGGTCCAGCATAGGGGTGTCCTGCACGGCCTACCATACAAAGCCTCATATGGCGACATACCAATGCTTGTATGGAAGCTGTTGTTGTAAGCAAACTCCACTAAGGGTAAGTGTTTTTCCCAAGACTCTCCCCAGTCTAACACACACGCCCTTAGCATATCCTCCAAGGTTTGGATTGTCCTTTCAGACTGCCCATCCGTTTGAGGATGATAAGATGTGCTCATATTCACTCTGGTTCCCAAGGCCTTTTGGAAAGCCTGCCAGAAATAAGATGAAAATCTTGGATCCCTGTCCGAGACAATGCTTGCTGGAACACCATGCAACCTCACTATCTCGTCTAGGTACACTTGCACAATCCTGTCGACCCCATCCCCTTTCTTGATAGGCAGGAAATGAGCCGACTTGGTTAGCCGATCAACCACAACCCATACTGCATCTTTCTTATTCCTGGTCGTGGGAAACCCAGTCACAAAATCCATTGTGATGTGATCCCATTTCCATTCTGGTATGGGTAGGTTCTGAAGTAGACCACTGGGAACCTGATGTTCTGCCTTCACCAGTTGACAAGTGGGACACTTAGCCACCCACTCTGCAACATCAGATTTCATCCTCACCCAATGGTAGTACCTTTTCAGATCCCTATACATCTTGTTCAGTCCAGGATGAACTGAAAACTTAGACTTATGAGCCTGTCTCATAATCTCTTCTTTGAGTTCCTTATCATTAGGAACACTGACCCTCCCATTGACCAAGATGGTACCATTGTCAGTTGTCTGGTACTCGGTCTTGTCATTGGCGGCTACCTTCTTTAGATTTTCATCCAGGCCCTGTGCTTGCCTGATCCTGGTCAGGAGATCGGCCTGGTTCACTGCCTCCAACCCCAATGGCTCATCTGAACCAACCAAGGTGTTGAGGTTCAAGGACCTGATCATCCCTTCCAGTTCATCCGCCTCCCTCTCAGATGACACTTCAGCCCTTCTGCGGCTCAAAGCATCAGCCACTAGGTTAGCTTTCCCAGGATGATAAGCTATGTCCAGAACATAATCTGCAACAAACTCCATCCACCTCCTCTGCCTTAAGTTTAACTCAGGCTGAGTGAATATGTACTTCAAGCTCTTATGGTCTGTGAGTATTTGCACCCTGGCACCATAAAGATATGATCTCCATATCTTTAATGCAAATACTACTGCAGCCATCTCCAAATCATGGGTCGGATAGTTACCCTCATGCTTCCTTAACTGTCGGGAAGCATAGGCTATCACCTTCCCATGTTGTGTCAAAACACAACCAAGACCGGTTATGGACGCATCCGTATACACCACATAAGGCTGATCAGCCTCAGGCAACACCAGGACAGGTGCATTAGTCAACATGTTCTTGAGTGCTGCAAAACTTTTCGCACACGCCTCAGACCATGTGAACCTCACGTCCTTGCCTGTCAGCTTACTCATAGGTTGAGCTTTGCTCGAGAACCCCTTGACATATTTCCTGTAATAACCAGCCAACCCTAAGAAGCTTCTAACTTCCGTAGCATTTTTCGGCTGTGGCCATTCCTGGATACATTTGATCTTATCTTGATCCACTGAGACTCCTTTATCAGACACCACATGTCCAAGGAACCCAATGCTCTTCTGCCAGAAACTACACTTGCTTAGCTTAGCAAAGAGCTTTGTTCTCTCAGGCGGCCCAACACCGCCCTAAGGTGTCTTTAATGGTCCTCCTTTGTCTTGGAATACACGAGAATATCATCAATGAAGATGATCACAAACTCGTCCAAGTATTCCCTGAAGATGCCGTTCATCATCTTCATGAATGCAGCAGGTGCATTGGTCAGTCCGAACGGCATAACCACAAACTCATAGTGGCCATACCTAGTTCGGAACGCTGTCTTCCTCACATCATCTGGTGCAATGGGGATCTGATGATACCCAGAGGCCAGGTCAATCTTGGAGAACCACTTGGCTCCACGTAGTTGATCCAACAACTCATCAATCCTGGGTAAAGGGTACTTGTTCTTCACAGTCACCCTGTTCAAACCCCTATAATCAATGCACAACCTAAAGCTACCATCCTTTTTCTTAAAACAGGACTGGTGCTCCCAAGGTGATACACTAGGGCATATGAACCCCTTCTCAAGCAACTCCTCAAGTTGCTTCTTCAGCTCTGCCATCTCAGCTGGTGCCATTCTATATGGACTTTTTGATAATGGGGCCGTTCCAGGTTCCAATTCAATGATGAATGGGTCAGCCCTATCAGGGGGAATGCCCTGTAGTTCCCCAAACACATCCTGAAATTCCCGAACCAACGGTATACCCTCTGGGTCACAGGCCCCTACAACCTCATCAGTGTAATGGTAGCAAAAAGGCCTCACAACCATTTCCAAGCATCCGTTCTACTTGGACTGCTGAAACCACCAAACTAAAGAGGTTGGCTTGATTCCTTGGTACTTAATCGGTCCAAACTCGTCTCAAGTTGCAGCCCTTACCCCGGTGACAATCTAGAGTTGCCCGATACTTTTCCCAACCAGTCCATGCCCAGATCACTTCATGATGCTTGGAGGGGGACAACAATCAGATCTATAGGCAATCGGCCTATCCAAGATCACCACAGGGATGTCCTTAACCAGACCGAGTGAGTTTCATAACTTGCCGTCCGGCCGCAACTCACTCGTTCAGGACCATCCCATGTTCCATACTGGGAACAAACCTTTTCTATCATACTTGGACTCACAAAACTATGTGTAAGCTCCAGTATCAAATAATGTGTGTGTTCCACACCACCAATACTTAAGGTCCCTACACACGACCCATCAAGTATATCTATCCATCCTAGGGTCCATACCATGCAATGCTATTCTACTGGAATTGTAAAAGTAGTAGTCTAGAATGTTACCAGTGATCGCTTGGAAGGCGGAGTCCCATCCACATCTTGGATAGCTCATACACACGAGGTGTTGAGGTCTGGGCTCGTCCCTGGACGGGCCTGCTAGCCTCTCCACGTCCCTTACTTTGGTTCCTTGCAACTTAGGGCAATCCCTGCGGTAGTGGCCCCTTCTGCCGCAGTGGTGACAGGTCCTGGACTCACCCAACGGGCTTGGACAATCCT
>NW_022610291.1:60000-78891 GCF_000309985.2 Brassica rapa | reverse complement strand
GGATTGTCGGCCAGCTCAATGAAGCTAGGTTCATTTCACTCCAGCTCAGTCCCTACTAAGTCAGCTCCACTAGCTGTGACTACTAGCTCACTCAGCTGAGGCAGCTGAGAGTCAGCTCACTCTCAGCTAGACGGACTGTCCGGGCTTTGCCGATGGTCCGGTCCGGGTCAGTGGCGGGCTGTGAGGTCCGGCAATGAGGCCATGGGCTGTTGGGTCTTTGGACAAGGCCGTGGGCTATGCCCAGGAGGCTTGGGGCGTGGGTTGGGCTTGTGGCCGACCCCAAACCCAATCAGAAAGGGCGAAGGGATGCAAGTGGCCGAAAGGGGACAACCCTTGGCCGATCTGTGCCCATTCGCTAGCAAGTCATGCCTGTTCGTGGGGCAAGACTTACCCCCTCGTTTTCTATAAATATGGGGGCTCTCTGGTCGATTTCATTATCCAATTACAGAGTAAAATACTCAGAGAAAAACGTAGAGAGAAAGAAAGAGAGAAAGAGAGAGTTCCGGCCAAGAGAAAGGCCGATTGTGGTGGTGTTGTGTTCGGGGACTCTGATCGTTGAGAACTAACTCCGGTCAAGAATGGGAGATCAAGACAAGGAGAAGAGCATGGAGAATCCAGACGTGGTTCACAAGGTATGTGATGGGCCGTGGCTCCATCAGACCGAACGGACGGTCCATGCGACCGCACCGCGGCTCTGCTCAGTTCCTAAGTCCCATCCGGCTCTCCTTATCTGTTTCAATTCGTTTCTCTTCTCTTCTCTCTGGTTAAACACGAAAGGCTGTGTTGGTTGAGTCCAAGGGACACGTCCCTAGGCTTTGGCCGAACATAACAAACCGCTAGCCTAGACACGGGTCGGTTAGTGGGATGATCCGATCGCACCAAGACTGGCGGTTAGGACGAACGGTTGGGAATGACCCAAAAGGCACGAGTTTGTCAAGAGTCATGAGTGTCCAAGAGGCACGAATGGCCAAGGGTACATGTTCCAAACTGGTGTTTCGGGACAGGTTAGGACCGATCCTTATGGATCAGCTATGGCTTGTCTAGTCAAGACAAGGTGTAATAACCCTCACGAGCCAATAAATTTTTGGTAGAGAAAAATCCCGCTCAACCAGTTTTTAGTTGGTTCGACCATGATTAATAAAAATAAAAATCGACCCGGTAGATTAATTTCTCGACGGGACTGTCTTGTGGTCGAAAGACCTTCACTTGATAGTTTGGCCGAGTCTTAAATATTTTGGTCGGATTTTTATTAAGCTGGACGAGACTTTCCGGGAACAAGACGAGAGACAAAGACAAGGAATATTTGGTTGAAAAATTATTTAAATGATCGACCAGCTGCCTAATTAATTTTGGACCAGACTCATGTCTTCCACCAGCTTGTTTGCTCAGTATTTAATCACATGACTTGCACCTGTCTGCTTACCTAGCTTCTTCAGTATCTGGCACATGACAATCACAAGCTGCCTGTGTGCTTGTTTCCTTACTCTTTGATTAATTTTGATTGGCTGGAGACTGCTTCATGGGAAGGAAAGGACAGTGTGCTGCAGATGATGAAGCAGGTTGCCAACTGTCTTCTCTTAGCCATGCTTTGTTATGAGCTAAACCCTCAGGTGAAGCAACCACAGCTTGTATTTAACCCTCCTCCAGCTGCTTCCCACGTTCTGAAACCTACAGAAAAACCTAGAGAATTTCAGAGAGAAAGAGAGAAAGAAGAACAGAAAAATCAGTGAGAAAATTAGGAAAATAAATCAAGAAACAATTCTTGGTGATCTAATCTTCAACCCTAGACCAGTCTGTTGCTTTGAGAAAGATCAGAAGGTGAGATTTTTAAATAAAAACCTAGACCTAGTTCAGTTCAGATCATGATCAGGCCTTGATCTTTCTCTTTGATCAGTTCAGCTGCAAGCTTACCATGGAGAAGAGGATCAGCTGAGGCCATCTAGTCCTTTAGTTCGTCTTGGTAAGCTTTGGTCTCCTAGCCTCAGTCAGTATCTGATCAGAACAGTTCATGGCTACCTTAGATCTTGGTCGGATCAGTTGTATAAGTTATGATACAGTTCAGTTCTTGTTTAGTTTCGGTTTGAATCCATCTCCTAAAACAGTTTGCTAAGCTGTTATGGATTGATTGGAGAAACGAAACTAAACTCAGTCTGATCTTGTCTTGAACTGTTGTTAACTGAATAGAACTGAACTGATCTGATCTGGTATGAAAGGAACCGAGCTTGAACTGATTTGATTTAAGTTGTTTAGCTTGAACCGAACTGTCGGATTGTTGATGTTCTGAACCCAACCTTACCCTGTTTTGATCAGCTAAGGTGTGGAGCTTTGCTAGTCCCATCCTATCCATTCAGTCTCTTGGTAAGCCACAATCAAGTGAGTCAGATGAGTTGTTGAGTTAACCATAGTAACCGATCAGAACCTTGTCCATTCTCAGGTCCATTCAGCTTTGTTCAAGAGGAACTCAAGTATTGTCCAAGCCAGTTTCAAGACTGTTCTTTAGGTGAGTCTAGACAGATGTTGAGATAGATCATGAATGAGTCCTTGATTAAGTTAGTAAAAGTGTCTGAATATTTAAGAATGATGTTGTGTTTACTCATGGTAAACACTTACACTTAAAGAATAGTGTTAAAGTGAGGTTAATCCTAATCTTAGTACTTGTTCTCAAGTACTAATCTTAACTATGAAATAATCATGGTTTTGATTAAGGATTAATCTTGGTTTAATTAAGAATTAATCTTGGTTTAATTGAGAATTAATCTGAGATTAATTAAGGAGTAATCTTGATTAATTAAGTACTAATCTTGGATTAATTAAAAATTAATATGAGATTAATTAAGGATTAATCTAGGATTAATTAAGAGTTAATTATGATTAATTAAGGATTAATTATGAATTAATTTTGGAATGATTATGGAAGTAATTATGTGAAGTAAAATCATGTGAAGTCTTGTTATATTCACTATCCCTAAAGCCCCCGCATTACCGTGACTTGATCCTGCGAATGGAACAAGGTCATGAAGACACGATGATGGGGTAGCTCCCTGGAGACCGTGTACTGCATGACGATGCAGTGTCGGATTGTTCATACCGGACATTCGGCAATGATGGTGATGCTAACTCACTAGTCTCGGTTAGCCTTAGTGGTTTCTAGGGTCTAGTATATATATTGTATTATATGAGTATGGTAACGGGCGGGTGTTGTGGAAGTGATGTTTAAAATAAGAATTCACAATGATGATCGATATTAAAGTATAGTACTAGTACTTGCATGATCATGTATATGCATTTGATAATTGTTTGGTTTATTATTGATTGTGTTGTGATTCTAGATTCACTGAGTAAATTAGTTGCTCATGACTCGTTCGTGTGTGCAGGTAACCCTTAGGCGGGAGACACTTTACTTTTTGGACGGAAGGAACGGCCACCAGCGGTAGTATTTTGTTTTCCTTGCAACGTACCTTTTGATGTATATTTACATAAAACGTTGTTGGGCAATAGGCCATAGGATGTTTAAAGTAAATAAATAATGTATAAAAGATGTTTATAAATCACGAGTTCTCACATGATATTAGTCCTTGTCCAGGACGAACTAACTATCAAATATTGCTTTATCGGGTTGAAAACCCTAGAGTAATGTCCGATAGGAGCGTCTGTGTTCTTTGGTTGTTGGTCTAAGGCGATCGGATTTATTTCGAGAACCTCGGGTCGACCATCAGGGAACATCGACCGTGTCATTTCCGGTTATCTATGATCGGGGGTGTCACAAAGGTGGTATCAGAGCATGGTTATACGATGCTTGAATGGGACTTGTTTCAAATAATTTTCGAGTCGAAAATGTGTCGCAAGGATAATTAGGATATGCTGGTTTGTTCCTTCTTTTAGAAATAGATAGACCTGGGTAGAAACTTACCATGATCTTTCGTTGCAGATGCCACCGAGAAGAGCACTCTTTGGACGCCGTGGAGGTCCAAACCTCCCAATTTCGATTTCATCATTTTCAGACTCTTCGCCGCCATCTACTCCGACACCACTTACGACTGCTAGCTTTGATGCTACACCTTCGGGATCTAGCTTTGAGACTGACCCGTCTGAAGGATCATATAATCAGACACCGGTGCACATGCCATTGTCTCCAGACCCATATTTTATGGACATCGAGGTGGATGTGGTACACGATAGTCCAGTGCACGGAGATCATTACGCAGCTCCTGCATCTCCTGCCGCTCATATTCCACCGGCCCCTGCCGCACCTATTCCGGCAGCACAACCTCAACCAGCGCCAACTGATCCAGCTATAATAGCACTTCTAGAACTGATGGCTGAGATGGTGAATTTGCAACATCAAGCATTGAATGCACAGCGTGAAGCACAGCGTACTCAGCCAGCTCCAGTACCTACCACTTCTCATCCGGACTTTCTGAAGATAGTCATGATTATGAAGAACTTGGGGACGAAGCGTTACCAGGGAGGTACTGATCCCTTTGAAGCTGATGCATGGCTGCACAATCTCGAGCAGAACTTTGCTGCAACCCGTTGTCCGGTAGAATTCAAGAAGGACGTGGCTGTTTACTATCTGGAGAAGGACGCCATCAGTTGGTGGTTATGCGTAGAGGGAACTTTGGAGACTTCAATCTGAGTTGGGCTGACTTCCGTACAGCGTTCGTTCGAAAGTACTTCCCACCGGAAGCCCGTGATCGATTGGAGATTAAATTCATGGAGCTAGTTCAGGGAGGATTATCTGTTAGGAAGTATGAGGCAGAGTTCACCCGTCTCAGGAAGTATGTCCACTATGGTCGGGAGGATGAGATGATGATTATCCGTAAGTTCCTTCGAGGACTTAACCCATATATCAGGAGCAGACTTGAGGCAGTAGAGTTTCATAGGCTTGCTGATCTTGTTGAGCGTGCTGTGAACGTGGAGGAGGCCATTGCTGCTGAGAGAGCTTCTTCTAGCCATTCTGCACAACCTAGACGTCCATCAGTTCAAATTCAGCCTCAGCCACATTCTCCTATGTCTCGAGGACGAGGAGGTAGAGCTTTTCAGGGAGGTCATTCTGGAGGTCCTAGACATAGAACCCCGACTTGTTTCACTTGTGGCCAGCTGGGCCATGTTAGGCGAGATTGTCCGAACGTGGTACAGTTCCAAACGGCTGTACCATCTCACATTACTTGTTTCACGTGTGGAGAGAGAGGACATTACGCGACATCATGTCCACACACTCATCTCGCTCAGCCTGTTGTTTCGAGTGCTCAACCCGTTGTACCAGTTAACCCACCTTTACCCTTACCTCCTGCAAAGCGTCAAGCCACTGCTGGTAGGGCTTACGCTTTAGAGTTACCAGGACCATCCGGACCACCTCAGGGTCCGATTTCAGGTTTGTTTTCCTAACCAATTGAGTGTTGCATAATTTTAAATGATTGGTAAATTGGTGATAAAAAAAATAGTATAAAAGTTGTTGAGTAAGTAATTGATGGGAAAGTCAATTATTGTCAGCGACTTTGCTTGTGGGTGGAATATCCGCCCACATCCTTTTCGATTCGGGAGCAACACATAGTTTTGTAGCTCCCGAAGTAGCATCATGATTCGATGGAGAATTCACTAAGGAGAATTTATCCATTCCCGTTCTAATTCCCGGAGATCAAGTTCTTGAAACTGAAGGCTGTATTCTAAGAGTTCCAATCATTATCCAAGATATGGTTTTTCCGGCTGATTTGTTAGTTCTCCCATTAGAGAGGTACGAGGTAATCTTAGGGATGGATTGGCTGTCAAGTTACCGAGCTCACCTTGATTGTGGTCGAGGGAAGATTGTTTTCGAGAGAGATACCCAACCCCCTTTAGCTTACCATGGCATAGTACCAAGTGTGGAGCGTCATTAGTGTCAGCACTGAGAATTTAAAACCTTTTGGAGAAGGGTGAAGAAGTATACTTATTGACCTTAGTTGCTGGACCAGTAGAAGACGAGAAAGAGCAGAACATGGAAGAAATAGCAGTAGTCAGAGAATATGAGGACGTGTTTAAGGCATTAGAGGGATTGCCGCCGTCTAGGAGTAACGCCTTTAGTATAACCTTAGAACCCGGATCCGCTGCAATAGCAAAGGCACCATACCGAATTGTCGCTAGAGTTGGAGAAGTAGCCTATAGACTAGAACTTCCACCCGATATGCTTATGCATCCAGTAATTCATGTATCGATGCTGCGTAAGCATATATCAGATCCGAATATGGTCGAGCCGCAGCGACCAGAGAACTTGCAACCTAACCTCACCTATCCTGAAGGTCCTTTGCGAATATGCGAACATCGTTTCAATAAATAGAAGAATAGGGAAATTTCGCAAGTTTAAGTATTTTGGGAAAAGTGACAGAGAGTTGTTATAACATGGAAGGATGAAGATAAGTTCCGAGCTGATTACCTAGAACTCTTCTCAGATACCTCAGTCGTCCAGTAAAGGGTGTACACTTGTATTTTGAGAATTCGGGGACGAATTCTTTTAAGGGGGGGAAGAGTGTAATAACCCTCACGAGCCAATAAATTTTTGGTAGAGAAAAATCCCGCTCAACCAGTTTTTAGTTGGTTCGACCATGATTAATAAAAATAAAAATCGACCCGGTAGATTAATTTCTCGACGGGACTGTCTTGTGGTCGAAAGACCTTCACTTGATAGTTTGGCCGAGTCTTAAATATTTTGGTCGGATTTTTTATTAAGCTGGACGAGACTTTCCGGGAACAAGACGAGAGACAAAGACAAGGAATATTTGGTTGAAAAATTATTTAAATGATCGACCAGCTGCCTAATTAATTTTGGACCAGACTCATGTCTTCCACCAGCTGTTTGCTCAGTATTTAATCACATGACTTGCACCTGTCTGCTTACCTAGCTTCTTCAGTATCTGGCACATGACAATCACAAGCTGCCTGTGTGCTTGTTTCCTTACTCTTTGATTAATTTTGATTGGCTGGAGACTGCTTCATGGGAAGGAAAGGACAGTGTGCTGCAGATGATGAAGCAGGTTGCCAACTGTCTTCTCTTAGCCATGCTTTGTTATGAGCTAAACCCTCAGGTGAAGCAACCACAGCTTGTATTTAACCCTCCTCCAGCTGCTTCCCACGTTCTGAAACCTACAGAAAAACCTAGAGAATTTCAGAGAGAAAGAGAGAAAGAAGAACAGAAAAATCAGTAAGAAAATTAGGAAAATATATCAAGAAACAATTCTTGGTGATCTAATCTTCAACCCTAGACCAGTCTGTTGCTTTGAGAAAGATCAGAAGGTGAGATTTTTAAATAAAAACCTAGACCTAGTTCAGTTCAGATCATGATCAGGCCTTGATCTTTCTCTTTGATCAGTTCAGCTGCAAGCTTACCATGGAGAAGAGGATCAGCTGAGGCCATCTAGTCCTTTAGTTCGTCTTGGTAAGCTTTGGTCTCCTAGCCTCAGTCAGTATCTGATCAGAACAGTTCATGGCTACCTTAGATCTTGGTCGGATCAGTTGTATAAGTTATGATACAGTTCAGTTCTTGTTTAGTTTCGGTTTGAATCCATCTCCTAAAACAGTTTGCTAAGCTGTTATGGATTGATTGGAGAAACGAAACTAAACTCAGTCTGATCTTGTCTTGAACTGTTGTTAACTGAATAGAACTGAACTGATCTGATCTGGTATGAAAGGAACCGAGCTTGAACTGATTTGATTTAAGTTGTTTAGCTTGAACCGAACTGTCGGATTGTTGATGTTCTGAACCCAACCTTACCCTGTTTTGATCAGCTAAGGTGTGGAGCTTTGCTAGTCCCATCCTATCCATTCAGTCTCTTGGTAAGCCACAATCAAGTGAGTCAGATGAGTTGTTGAGTTAACCATAGTAACCGATCAGAACCTTGTCCATTCTCAGGTCCATTCAGCTTTGTTCAAGAGGAACTCAAGTATTGTCCAAGCCAGTTTCAAGACTGTTCTTTAGGTGAGTCTAGACAGATGTTGAGATAGATCATGAATGAGTCCTTGATTAAGTTGGTAAAATGTCTGAATATTTAAGAATGATGTTGTGTTTACTCATGGTAAACACTTACACTTAAAGAATAGTGTTAAAGTGAGGTTAATCCTAATCTTAGTACTTGTTCTCAAGTACTAATCTTAACTATGAAATAATCATGGTTTTGATTAAGGATTAATCTTGGTTTAATTAAGAATTAATCTTGGTTTAATTGAGATTAATCTGAGATTAATTAAGGAGTAATCTTGATTAATTAAGTACTAATCTTGGATTAATTAAAATTAATATGAGATTAATTAAGGATTAATCTAGGATTAATTAAGAGTTAATTATGATTAATTAAGGATTAATTATGAATTAATTTTGGAATGATTATGGAAGTAAATTAATGTGAAGTAAAATGATGTGAAGTCTTGTTATATTCACTATCCCTAAAGCCCCCGCATTATCGTGACTTGGTCCTGCGAATGGAACAAGGTCATGAAGACACGATGATGGGGTAGCTCCCTGGAGACCGTGTACTGCATGACGATGCAGTGTCGGATTTTTCATATCGGACATTCGGCAATGATGGTGATGCTAACTCACTAGTCTCGGTTAGCCTTAGTGGTTTCTCGGGTCTAGTATATATATTGTATTATATGAGTATGGTAACGGGCGGGTGTTGTGGAAGTGATATTTAAAATAAGAATTCACAATGATGATCGATATTAAAGTATAGTACTAGTACTTGCATGATCATGTATATGCATTTGATAACTGTTTGGTTTATTATTGATTGTGTTGTGATTCTAGATTCACTGAGTAAATTAGTTGCTCATGACTCATTCGTGTGTGCAGGTAACCCTTAGGCGGGAGACACTTTAATTTTTGGACGGAAGGAACGGCCAACCAGCGGTAGTATTTTGTTGTCCTTGCAACGTACCTTTTGATGTATATTTACATAAAACGTTGTTGGGCAATAGGCCATAGGATAAAACTATAACACTCTGTAAGATGTTTAAAGTAAATAAATAATGTATAAAAGATGTTTATAAATCACGAGTTCTCATATGATATTAGTCCTTGTTCGGGATGAACTAACTATCGAATATTGCTTTATCGGGTTGAAAAGCCTAGAGTAATGTCCGATAGGAGCGTCTGTGTTCTTTGGTTGTTGGTCTAAGGCGATCGGATTTATTTCGAGAACCTCGGGTCGACCATCAGGGAACATCGACCGTGTCATTTCCGGTTATCTATGATCGGGGGTGTCACACAAGGTCACGGTTTGTCTAAGCCAAGGTAGAGTCGCAAGGTCTGACCGGTTGCTAAGCCTTCCGGATTAGGCTTGAGGCTTACTCGGCCGATTGGATCCAGGCCTAAGGCCGGATCAGGTAAGGATTTCCGTTGGGCCATTGAGCCGGACTTCATTGGCCGGTCGCACCTAGATTCTATCCGGTTAGACGGATTAGTCTTTGGGGACGATCCGGATCTGTTCGTGTGTTCTGTTTATCTATTCTGGACTATCTAAGTTCTAGGAACCAAGCCAAGCATTGTAGAATCAATCCGTTCTATTCTCGGTTATGATTAATTCTTAACTTGTTGTGGTTTCAGGAACTAAGGATGGTTCTGGTCAAGCCAAGGAGCCGTGAAGGCTCGGTCAGTGAGAGGTTGTGTAACGTGTGGTTATATGATGCTAGGGATGAACTAGTGATTGTCTATGAGACTGTTAAGAAGTTGTGTATTGAATCTCATGTTTCTAAATAATACAAAGTTTATACATTGTTATTCCGCTGTGCAATCTATTCCTTTGTTTATGAACCTCATATTTGAATATGACTTAGTAAAGAAAAGACTTAGAATGAATCAGACAAGCAAAGAAATTAATAAGTAAGCATTCGTATCCAGTTGGGTCGAGAGACCAGGAACGGGTCTTACAAGTTGGTATCAGAGCATGCTTGATTCTAGGATAGTTGGGTTATGTAGTCCACACACACACACGCAGCCAGCTGATTAGGTCTCACGGTGAGGTTTGATTGCTTAGTCTAGGGATTTTTTGTTCTGTGTATGTTAGTTTGTTTTGTACTAACATTGTCTGAATCCTTAGGCTGGAAAAAGCAAATCGGGAAAGTCCCGAAGAAGTAAGGGAATGGCCGGTCAGTCTAGCCGAGTGGCCGTGGACGGAACTAATCTGTCCGGTTTGCAAACCGATCCGGCCGCGGCTAACGCGGAAGATGTGTTGCCAACTGATCAGGCTAACCTTACGGGGACGCAACGGGATGGTCAGGAACATCAGGAGAGTGATGAGGAAGTGAATCCTCGAACGCTAACCGTGATGGTGGCCAGCGTGAGAAAGTGGCCGATGGTACGGCCAATGTAACCGCAACACTGTCCAAAGAGGACTTGTTAGAGGCCATGAAGGTAATGGGGACTCAGGTGGCGGCTATGGCCCAACTGTTCACGCCATTAGTGAACTCCTCGGTTGGCCAAGCTACGCCTGTGGCTACGACCGCCCCCAAAACCAATGGTCCAGTTGTGGAAACGGTCGAGGTGATCGAGATTGATCCACCATAAAGGACCGGGAAAAAGGTGGACTATCTGAGTTTGCTTCAGCACATCTCCCGTCTAGGGACGAAGCATTTCTCAGGAAGCACCGATCCTATTGAGGCAGACGAGTGGAGGAGTAGGCTAGTCCGAAACTTCAGCTCAACTCGTTGTCCCGAGGATTACAAGAGAGACATTGCGGTTCACTTCCTGGAAGGGGACGCGCATAATTGGTGGCTGGCTGTGAACAAGCGCACCAATGGAAGTCTCCAGAGTTTTGCGGATTTCGAAGATGAATTCAACCGCAAATACTTTCCTGCAGAGGCTTTGGACCGTCTGGAAGGTAGATTCCTAGACCTTACCCAAGGCCGCAGGGCCGTACGTGAGTACGAAGAGGAGTTCAACCGGCTCCGACGGTTTGTTGGAAGGGAACTTGAGGACGAGACAGTCCAGGTTCGTCGGTTCATTCGAGGCTTAAGGCCGGAGCTGAGAACCCACTGTTCGATCCGCACCTTCAGCACCGTCGGAGAGCTGGTTGAACGTGTAGCTCTTTTGGAGTCTAACTTGGCCGAAGAAGCCAAGCTTAAGACAAAGTCGCAGTCTGTCCCGACGGGTAAGATTAACGACCGAAAGAGGAAGTGGGACCAGGTTGACGGAGACAAGGCCTCTAGTGGACGACCTGAATGTCCCAAGTGTGGTAAGAACCATCCAGGTGAATGCTGGAAAGCCATGGGAGCTTGTGTGAGATGTGGCAGCTTGGATCATTCCATCCGAGATTGCACTCGACCAAGCCGGACTCAGGGCCAATCCAGTGGCAGCGGCTCTCGGACTTGTTTCCATTGCGGCCAAAGCGGACACTTCCAAAGTGAATGTCCTAAGCGGCAAGGAGGACAAGGGAAGGGTCGTGGAGACACGGAAAGTCGACCCAGAGCAGGCCGACTACAACACCAAGGGTGTATGAGCTGTCCCGAGACGACGGTGCTTCTGGATTGTTTGATTCGATCTTTGGTAATTTCTGAATTTATCTGTTTACATTCAATAGAATGCTTGGTCTGGAACCTAGAGTGGCTAGGGGATTCTGATGTGGGTCTCTTATAGGGACCCTCATGATTGGTTGTGTGAAACCCACGTACTTTTCGACACAGGGGCTACACATAGTTTTGTGAGTCCTGAACTGGTCGGAAAGGGTCTGTTCTGCCTCTGTTCTGGGGATAATTCGAGACTAGTGAGGGCGGCCGGTGGGAAAATCATGCACTCATTAGGGCTCATGACTAATATCCCGGTAATGATCCAGGAGAAAAATCTGCCTGTAGATCTGATTGTGTTACGCCTACAGAATCACGATGTGATCCTAGGCATGGATTGTTGGGAAAGTATCGGGCCACTCTCGACTGCCACAGAGGATGTGTCCGGTTGGAGACTGGACCTCACCCGATCCAGTATCAAAGTCTGAATATGAGTCCGGCTCTGGATAGAGTAGTGGTGTCAGCAATCCGAGCAGAACGGATGCTTAGACGGGGTTGTGAAGCATATTTGACCACAATTACCACTATGGAGCACGGCAAGTCTGATGATCAGAAAGATCTAACTGAGGACCCGTTGGTGTCTGAGTTCCCAGATGTGTTCCGTTCACTACAGGGTGTCCCCCCTGATAGGTCGGATCCATTTACGATTGAACTAGAACCAGGGACAGCTCCGCTGTCCAAGAGTCCGTACCGAATGGCTCCGGCCGAGATGGCCGAGCTAAAGAAGCAATTAGAAGAATTGCTGGACAAGGGGTTCATACGTCCAAGTAGCTCTCCTTGGGGTGCACCAGTCCTCTTTGTGAAAAAGAAGGATGGTAGCATGCGTCTGTGTATTGACTATCGAGGGTTGAACAGGGTTACTGTGAAGAACAAGTACCCGTTGCCCAGAATAGATGAGTTGTTGGATCAACTCAAAGGAGTCAAATGGTTTTCTAAGATTGATTTGGCCTCAGGGTATCATCAGATCCCTATAGAGCCAAATGATATTAGAAAGACAGCATTCCGGACCAGGTACGGCCACTACGAGTTTGTGGTTATGCCATTCGGTCTGACCAATGCGCCTGCTGCATTCATGAAAATGATGAACAGCGTGTTCTGAGACTTCCTGGACGAATCAGTGATCATCTTCATTGATGATATCCTGATTTACTCCAAGGATGAGGAATCTCATCGGAAACACCTGAGAGCCGTGCTGGAACGATTACGGGAACACAATATCTATGCAAAACTCAGTAAATGCAGTTTTTGGCAGAAGAGCATTGGGTTTCTCGGCCACATTGTGTCCGGTGAGGGCGTCTCGGTGGATCCAGAGAAGATCAGGGCAATCAAGGATTGGCCTCGACCACGCAGTGCCACGGAAGTCAGAAGCTTCCTAGGGCTGGCAGGTTATTATAGAAAGTTTGTGAAAGGATTCGCAAGCTTGGCTCAGCCTATGACACGGTTGACCGGGAAGGACGTTAAGTTCACATGGTCTGAGGAGTTTGGGAAATGTTTTTCCGCGCTTAAGGACATGCTGACTAGCGCACCCATTCTGGTTCTTCCAGAGGCCGACCAACCCTATGTGGTTTATACGGATGCGTCCATAACAGGACTAGGTTGCGTATTAACCCAGCATGGGAAGGTCATCGCCTATGGGTCAAGGCAGTTGAGAAAACATGAGGGAAACTACCCCACCCATGACCTTGAAATGGCTGCGGTGGTGTTCGCCTTAAAGATTTGGCGATCATACTTGTATGGTGCCAAGGTTCAGATACTTACGGACCATAAGAGTCTTAAGTATATATTCACCCAGCCTGAGTTAAACTTAAGGCAGAGAAGGTGGATGGAGATTGTAGCTGATTACGATCTGGATATCACCTATCATCCGGGAAAGGCTAATCTGGTCGCAGATGCCTTGAGCTGGAGAAGGGTCGATGTATCAGCTGAACGAGAAGCGGACGACCTGGACGGTACGGTTCGTGCCTTACGGTTGAACGTATCGACCAAAGAGTCTTAACCACTCGGATTAGAGGCGGTCAATCAGGCCGACCTGCTTACCCGAATTCGGTTGGCTCAAGGTCAGGATGAGAACCTGAACAAGGTTGCTCAGAATGATAGGACGGAGTACCAAACTGCAAAGGATGGTACCATCCTAGTAAACGGTCGGATCAGTGTTCCTAATGATCGAAGTCTAAAGGAAGAGATTATGAGGGAGGCTCATAAGTCCAGATTCTCGGTTCATCCTGGTGCGACCAAGATGTACCAGAACCTTAAGAAGTTCTATCATTGGATCCTATGAAGGCAGATGTCGCGGAGTGGGTGGCCAAGTGTTCCACTTGCCAACTCATCAAAGCAGAACATCAAGTGCCTAGTGGGTTATTGCAAAGCTTGCCTATTCCAGAATGGAAATGGGATCACATCACAATGGACTTTGTGACTGGGTTCCCTACCACGAGGAATAAGAAAGATGCGGTTTGGGTTATGGTTGATTGCCTAACCAAATCAGCACACTTCCTGGCTATCCAAAAGTCGGATGGGGTAGATCAGATTGTATGTAAGTACATTGATGAGATCGTCCGACTACATGGTTTGCCGGCAAGCATAGTTTCAGATAGGGATTCAAGGTTCACATCTTACTTCTGGAAGGCTTTCCAAAAGGCTTTAGGAACAAGAGTGAACATGAGTACAGCCTATCACCCACAGACGGATGGACAGTCTGAATGTACGATCCAGACATTGGAAGATATGTTGCGAGCATGTGTTCTAGACTGGGGTGATTCCTGGGAGAAACATCTACCTCTGGTAGAATTTGCTTACAACAATAGTTTCCCTAGTAGTATTGGCATGTCGCCATACGAAGCTCTGTATGGGCGTCCATGCAGGACACCCTTATGCTGGACCCAAGTTGGGGAACGCAGCATGATTGGTCTGGAGATTGTCGAAGAGACAGCCGAAAAGATCAAGTTCTTGAGGGACAAGATGAGACAGGCACAAGACCGCCAAAAGAACTATGCAGATCGAAGAAGGAAAGATCTCGAGTTCCAAGTAGGTGACTTGGTGTATCTCAAAATGATTACCTTCAAAGGACGAGTCCGGATTTCCAGAAGACGGAAGTTAGATCCGAGATACTTGGGGCCGTTCAAGGTCATTGAAAGAGTTGGGATGGTGGCCTACAAGTTGGACTTGCCGGCCAAGATGGAAGCATTTTATAATGTGTTCCACGTCTCCTAACTTCGGAAATGTTTGACGGACCAAGACATCGCTCTTCCTGCCGTTCCAGACGATCTTGGTAATAACCTAACCTTGGAAACGAGGCCAGTTCGAATCATAGAAAGGATGGAAAAAGCAACAAGGAAGAAGACGGTCCAGATGGTCAAGGTCGTCTGGGACTGTAATGGTCAGGATATAATCACTTGGGAAACCGAAGCTAGAATGAAAGCAGAGTACCCAGAGTGGTTGGATCAGTTTGTTTCCGAGGAAGCATTTGATTCGGATTCGAGGACGAATCCATGCCAAGGGGGGGAGACTTGTCACGCCCCCAATCCTGAATAGGATTGTCGGGACGGCCATGGTTCGAGGAAACGTGCAAGCCAGTCTTAGGACATCAAGGCAAGCGTTCCATGGTCGAGAAAGAAGGTTAAGGACATAAGGAAACTTAGACTTAACCTTATACAAGCTAAGAGACAGCTAGGACGAGTAAGACGGTAACTGGACGAAGTGGACGAGTAGCTCAGCCAGCTCAATGAAGCTAGGTTCAGTTCACTCCAGCTCAGTCCCTACTAAGTCAGCTCCACTAGCTGGACTACTAGCTCACTCAGCTGAGGCAGCTGAGAGTCAGCTCATCTCAGCTAGACGGACTGTCCGGGCTTTAGGCCGATGGTCCGGGTCCGGGTCAGTGGCGGGCTGTGAGGTCCGGCCATGATGCCATGGGCTGTTGGGTCTTTGGAAAGGCCGTGGGCTATGCCCAGGAGGCTTGGGCGTGGGTTGGGCTTGTGGCCGACCCCAAACCCAATCAGAAAGGGCGAAGGGATGCAAGTGGCCGAAAGGGGACAACCCTTGGCCGATGGTGCCCATTCGCTAGCAAGTCATGCCTGTTCGTGGGGCAAGTACCCCCTCGTTTTCTATAAATATGGGGGCTCTCTGGTCGATTTCATTATCCAATTCCAGAGTAAAATACTCAGAGAAAAACGTAGAGAGAAAGAAAGAGAGAAAGAGAGAGTTCCGGTCAAGAGAAAGGCCGATTGTGGTGGTGTTGTGGTCCGGCGACTCTGATCGTTTGAGAACTAACTCCGGTCAAGAATGGGAGATCAAGACAAGGAGAAGAGCATGGAGAACCCAGACGTGGTTCACAAGGTATGTGATGGGCCGTGGCTCCATCAGACCGAATGGACGGTCCATGCGACCGCACGCGGCTCTGCTCGGTTCCTAAGTCCCATCCGGCTCTCCTTATCTGTTTCAATTCGTTTCTCTTCTCTTCTCTCTGGTTAAACACGAAAGGCTGTGTTGGTTGAGTCCAAGGGACACGTCCCTAGGCTTTGGCCAAACATAACCAAACCGCTAGCCTAGACACGGGTCGGTTAGTGGGATGATCCGATCGCACCAAGACTGGGCGGTTAGGACGAACGGTTGGGAATGACCCAAAAGGCACGAGTTGTCAAGAGTCATGAGTGTCCAAGAGGCACGAATGGCCAAAGGGTACATGTTCCAAACGGTGTCTTTCGGGACAGGTTAGGACCGATCCTTATGGATCAGCCTATGGCTTGTCTAGTCAAGACAAGGTCACGGTTTGTCTAAGCCAAGGTAGAGTCGCAAGGTCTGACCGGTTGCTAAGCCTTCCGGATTAGGCTTGAGGCTGACTCGGCCGATTGGATCCAGGCCTAAGGCCGGATCAGGTAAGGAAGTCCGTTGGGCCATTGAGCCGGACTTCATTGGCCGGTCGCACCTAGATTCTATCCGGTTAGACGGATTGGTCTTTGGGGACGATCCGGATCTGTTCGTGTGTTTTGTTTATCTATTCTGGACTATCTATCTGATTATAAGTCAAGGGGTGGTTGGTTGAATGACTTAGGATACGGTAGGTAGGTTCATACTGTTTATGATTGTGTTGACTGAGGTTTATCTAAGTTCTAGGAACCAAGCAAAGCATTGTAGAATCAATCCGTTCTATTCTCGGTTATGATTAATGCTTATCTGGTTGTTGTTTCAGGAACTAAGGATGGTTCTGGTCAAGCCAAGGAGCCGTGAAGGCTCGGTTAGTGAGAGGCTGTGTAACGTGTGGTTATATGATGCTAGGGATGAACTAGTGATTGTCTATGAGACTGTTAAGAAGTTGTGTATTGAATCTCATGTTTCTAAGTAATACAAAGTTTATACATTGTTATTCCGCTGTGCACTCTATTTCTTTGTTTATGAACCTCATATTCGAATACGACTTAGTAAAGAAAAGACTTAGAATGAATCATACAAGCAAAGAAATTAATAAGTAAGCATTCGTATTCAGTTGGGTCGAGGGACCAGGAACGGGTCTTACACGCACAGACACACATGTACAGCCACAGACGTCCTGTGTGTGATGGCGGACACCAACAGACGTCCTGTGTGTACTAAACAGACAGCCCAAGTGGGCCACAATCACCCGAACAGTCCACGGGAAGGGTCAGCGTGCTGAGTCCAAGGACCAACGTGATGATATGTGTACTGACGGACAGCCACGGACGTCCTGTGTGTGCTGACGAACACACACGGACAGCCATGGACGTCATGTGTGTGCTGACGGACACACACGTACAGCCACGGACGTCTTGTGTGTGCTGACGGACACCCACGGACGTCTTGTGTGTACTGAACTGACAGCCCACGTGGGCCAAAATCACCCAAACAGTCCACGGCAAAGGCCAGCGTGTTGAGTCCAAGTACCAACATGCTGATATGTGTACTGATGGACAGCCACGGACGTCCTGTGTGTGCTGACGGACACACACGGACACACACGGACACAAACAGACAGCCACTGACGTCCTGTGTGTGCTTGCAGACACCCACGGACGTCCTGCGTGTACTGAACAGACAGCCCACGTGGGCAAAAATCACCCGAACAGTCCACAGGAAGGGTCAGCGTGCTGAGTCCAAGGACCAACATGCAGATATGTGTACTGATGGACAGCCACAGACGTCCTGTGTGTGTTGACGGACACACACGGACAGCCACAAAAGTCTTGTGTGTGCTGACGGACACCCACGGACGTCCTGTGTGTGCTGACGGACAGCCACGGACGTCCTGTGTGTGCTGACGGACACACACGGACGTCCTATGTGTGCTAACGGTCACCCACATACGTCCTGTGTGTACTTAACAGACAGCCCACGGGGGCCAAAATCAGCCAAACAGTCCACGGGAAGGGTCACTGTGCTGAGTCCAAAGACTAATGTGCGGATATGTGTACTGATGGACAGCCACAGACATCTTGTGTGTGCTGACGGACACACACGGACAGCCAAGGACGTCTTGTGTGTGCTGACGGACACCCACGGACGTCATGTGTGTGCTGACGGACACCCACGGACGTTTTGTGTGTACTGAGCAGACAGCCCACGTGGGCCAAAATCACCCGAACAGTCCACGGGAAGGGCCAGCGTGCTGAGTCCAAGGACCAGCGTGCTGATATGTGCACTGATGGACAGCCACGGACGTCCTGTGTATGCTGACGGACACACACAGACAGCCACGGACACCCACGGACGTCCTGTGTGTACTGAACAGACTGCCCACGTGGGCCAAAATCACCCAAAGAGTCCACGGGAAGGGCCAGCATGCTGAGTCCAAGGACCAACGTGCTGATATGTGTACTGATGGACAGCCACGGACGTCCTGTGTGTGCTGACGGACACAGACGGACACGCACAGACACACACGTACAGCCACGGACGTCATGTGTGTGCTGGCGGACACCAACGGACGTCCTGTGTGTACTGAGCAGACAGCCCACGTCGGCCAAAATCACCCGAACAGTCCACGGGAAGGGTCAGCGTGCTGAGTCCAAGGACCAACGTGCTGATATGTGTACTGACGGACAGCCACAGACGTCCTATGTGTGCTGACGGACACACACGGACAGCCATGGACGTCCTGTGTGTGCTGACGGACACACACGTACAGCCAGGGACGTCTTGTGAGTTCTGACGGACACACACGGACGTCCTGTGTGTACTGAACAGACAGCCCATGTGTGCCAAAATCACCCACGGATAGCCAAAATCACCCGAGAAGCCAAAAATTCAAAAAATTAATATTTTTGAAGAAAGTTTTCTGAAAGGAAACATCAAAAATATGTCAACAAAGATTTTAGAATGTCAAGTGTTGGTCAAAAGTTGCTGTAGACATCC
>NW_022610291.1:0-55000 GCF_000309985.2 Brassica rapa | reverse complement strand
AATCCTCAGTGAATCCTTGGTGAGTTGGATTTCCTTTGAAATTGAATTCATGACAAAAGACCTTCTGAATGTTGAGATATCCGTTTTTGACTGAACCCCTGTCGCTGGTATCTCCAAGGTAGCCGGTTTGAACAAAGCTTCTCCAAATCTCAGGCTGTTGGGCACGGTCAATGCTTTCATTTCTCAGAGGCTGAACCTGTCTTTCCTGGATACTCAAACAAACAAGTGCGCTTGAAGTTCAAAAGACAAAGGGGCAGGAGTTGTGTCGGGATCAAAGCAAAGATGGCTCTCCATAGCGATGGATGTTATTTTTGTTGCTTCTTCATCAAAGACTGGACCAGGTTCATCATCCTCATCAAAGATAGGATCTTGATCTTCATCAAAAAATATCCTACTGTCAAGACATGGTCCTTGATGTGGTAAATCTAGTGGCTCTTCCTCCAAAAGCTGTGGAGAGAAAACAAGACTACTCGGATGCTCCGGTTGCAAAATGGTTAGTTCTACAATTGCATGTTCAATATCAGTTGCAAACTCAGGTTCAAGAGAAGGAAGATCACAATTTTTCTCACAAGAAAACAAGCTTTCAATTGGCTCTTCATCATATTCATCATAGATGGGTAAAGAATCTGAAAAATCTTTCAACTCCTCAACATGGATTTCAGATTTACCTTTGGATTTCTTGCTGATGAATAAGGATGGCTCAGCTACAGGTGCACGTGTGGATATGCTCTTCTTATGGGTCTGGTTGACGTCCTTGAGGGTTTTCACCACTTCCTCCACAAAGTTATCACAAAACTCTTGGACATCAAACTGAAGCAAACATCTCTTTGGATCAGCTTCACCTTGGGACGACTTGAAAGGTTCATTGCACCTCCTGTTTGGCATATCTTGCACACTAACAAACTCATCAAAATTATTCAAAGATGAGAAAGATGAATGATTTAGAAGATACCAAACGAGCGGCTCTGATACCACTTGAAGGACCCTAAGATCGGCTCATTCAAATGGATCAGATTTGGATATGAACTCCGGATGGAGAACTGGATGGATTGAAGGGTCGCACGAAGGTTGCGGAAAGGCCTTCGATATTCCCGACTCCAAATGGTGCTTGATATCACTCACAAGACCACCAAGTGAAGGATATCTGGTCGTTGCTTGATATGACTCACAAAACCAATGATTTGAGGAAGTGTTTACTTGGATATGACTCACCAAGAAACTAAGAACAAGTTCTAAACGAAGAACAAAGAGTTTAACTCAAACTTTAGACAAAATCGATTTCTGATTTATTAAAATGAAAGAGTTTCATACTTATAGAGTTTTGTAGATCTAGGAATTAAATAGAAAAGTAGATCTAGATCTAGATCTAGTCATTAAACAAAATAAAGACAGATTATTAAATGTGACTGATCGGCTTCGTTGTATCCTGAAGTAGGGACCGCGGTAAGGAGAAGGACGGATCTGGGTTTGTCCGTATGAGCCACCATGTCCGGATCATGAACCAGACTGGACCAAGTGTGTCCTATGTCTTCATAAAGGTGAAGGATCCTTGCCTTAGTGAAACTTGGCTCATCAAAGTACGTGAACTGATCAAAAGGGTAGATCAGTCCATCAGTATGGTTGCCGGTACGTGCAGTATGGGCCAATCGAGCCAAAACAGAGAAGTCTCGATCATTTTGTGAAACCTTATGATGCAAGTCAAGTCTGGCATGATCTTTCTCAAGTCTGAGATGATCTTTCACAAGTCTGGCATGATCTTTCTCAAGTCTGGCATGATCCAAGTCAAGTCTGGCACGGTGAAAAACATGAACCTCGGTTGAAATGTTCATAACGTCTTGAACTCCATGCTGAGCTGGTTCCATGTAATGATCCGTGGACTTCGGCACATCAACGAGTTCCAAAGGTTGTGAGTTGCCAAAGGGTGTAAGTAACCAAGCGTTACGGACGACAAGAGGTACGAGGACCAATAGGTAACAAGGACCGAAGGGGTGCATGTTCCAAACGGTGCCTGTTGAGACAGGTCGTGTCCGTTCCTTAGGGATCAGACCATGTCTTGTCCGTCGAGACAAGTACACGGTTCGTCTAAGCCAGGGTAAGAGTCCCAAGGTCCGATCGGCCGTTTGGCCTACTCTGATTGGGCGTGAGGCTTACTCGGCCGTTGGATCCAGGCCCAAGGCCGGATCAGGTAAGGAAGTCCGTTGGGCCATTGAGCCGGACTTCATCTAGGCCGGTCACACCTAGATTCTATCCGGATGGACGGATTGGTCTTCGGGACGATCCGGACTGTTCGTGTGTTCTGTTTATCTATTCGGGACTGTCTATCTGATTCTAAGTCAAGGGGTGGTTGGTTGAATGAATTAGGATTCGGTAGGCAGGGTTTATATATTTTTATAAGTATATTGTCCGAGGTTTATCTATGTTCTAGGAACCAAGCCAAGCATTGTAGAATCGAACAGTTCTATTTTCGGTTATGATTAATGCTTATCTGGTTGTGGTTTTCCGGAACTAAGGATGGTTCTGGTCAAGCCAAGGAGCCGTGAAGGCTCGGTCAGTGAGAGGCTGTGTAACGTATGGTTAGATGATGCTAGGGATGAACTAGTGATTGTCGATGAAACGATTAAGAAGTTGTGTATCAGATCTCATGTTTCTAAGTAATACATTTTATACACATTTATATTCCGCTGTGCTATCTGTTCAATTGTTTTAGAACCTCGGATTCGAACATGACTTAGTAAATGAAAGACATAAAATGAATCAAGCAAGGGATTGATTAAGTAGAAAATGGGTCCAGTTTCGTCGAGAGGCCGGATTCGGGTGTTACAGACCCGGACGGGATTCCGCTGGTTAAAGAGTTTGAGGATGTGTTTCGGGCACTACAGGGCATTCCCCCTAATAGGGCTGACCCGTTCATAATAGAACTAGAACCAGGGACGGCCCCAATGTCCAAAAGTCCATATCGTATGGCTCCGGCCGAGATGGCCGAGCTAAAGAAGCAACTGGAAGAGTTGTTGGACAAAGGGTTCATACGACCAAGTGTCTCGCCTTGGGGAGCACCAGTTCTTTTTGTGAAGAAAAAGGATGGTAGCTTAAGGCTGTGTATTGATTACCGAGGGTTGAATAGGGTTACTGTGAAGAACAAGTACTCATTACCCAGAATTGATGAGCTGTTGGATCAGCTCAAAGGGGCCAAATGGTTTTCCAAGATTGATTTAGCCTCAGGGTATCATCAGATCCCAATTGAGCCTAATGATATCAGGAAGACGGCGTTCCGGACCAGGTATGGGCACTATGAGTTTGTGGTTATGCCATTTGGTCTAACCAATGCACCAGCTGCATTCTTGGATGAATTTGTAATCATCTTCATAGATGACATACTTGTATATTCCAGAAACAAGGAAGACCATGAGAAGCATCTCAGGGCCGTACTAGGACGTTTGAGGGAACAGAAACTCTTTGCCAAACTAAGCAAGTGTAGTTTCTGGCAGAAGAGCATTGGGTTCCTCGGACACATTGTGTCTGATCAGGGCGTGTCAGTAGATCCGGAGAAGGTTCAGACTATACGAGATTGGCCGCAGCCTAGTAATGCTACTGAGGTTAGGAGTTTCCTAGGGCTGGCCAGCTACTACTGAAAGTATGTCAAGGGGTTAGTGAGTTTGGCTCAACCCATGACACGACTTACAGGCAAGGATGTGAAGTTTGCCTGGAATGAAGGCTGTGAGAAGTGTTTCTCAGCTCTAAAGGATATGCTGACGAATGCACCAATATTGGTATTGCCGGAGGCAGATCAACCTTATGTGGTCTATACGGATGCGTCCATCACTAGGTTGGGGCGTGTCCTGACTCAACATGGGAAGGTGATTGCTTATGCTTTGAGACAGCTGAGAAAGCATGAAGGGAATTATCCGACCCATGATCTAGAGATGGCGGCCGTGGTGTTTGCTTTGAAGATATGGAGATCATATATGTACGGAGCCAAAGTCCAGATTCTCACTGATCATAAGAGCTTGAATTACATTTTCGCTCAGCCTGAGTTGAACTTGGGACAAATAAGATGGATGGAGTTTGTTGGTGATTATGATCTGGACATAGTATACCATCCAGGCAAGGCAACCTAGTGGCTGATGCCTTAAGCCGGAGACGGGCAGAGGTCTCGGCCGAAAGAGAAGTGGATGAACTATAAGGGATGGTTCGGTCATTACATCTAAATACCTTGGTTGGACGTGATGAGCCATTGGGATTAGAGGCAGTGAATCAGGCCGATCTACTTACCAGGATACAGCAGGCCCAAAGTTTGGATGAGAACTTGCAGAAAGTGGCTCTTAACGACAAGACGGAGTATCAGATCACAAGCAACGGAACAATCTTGGTGAATGGCCGAGTAAGTGTTCCAAAAAGCAAGGAGCTTAAAGAAGAGATTATGATTCAGGCTCATAAGTCAAAGTTCTCAGTCCAACCTGGGCTGAATAAGATGTATAGGGATTTAAAAAGGTACTATCACTGGGTAAGGATTAAAACAGATGTGGCCGAGTGGGTGGCGAGGTGTCCTACTTGCCAGTTTGTGAAGGCCGAACATCAAGTGCCCAATGGTATGCTCCAGAATCTCCCCATACCAGAGTGGAAGTGGGATCACATCACAATGGATTTTGTGACCGGTTTTCCTACGACCAGGAACCAAAAGGATGCGGTTTGGGTGGTGGTTGACAGACTAACCAAGTCGGCCCACTTCTTACCAATACAGAAAGGAGATGGAGTGGATCAGATCATGAGGATTTACTTGGACGAGATAGTACGTCTGCATGGAGTGCCGGCTAGTATTGTCTCGGACAGAGACCCTAGGTTCACCTCTTACTTCTGGCAGGCTTTTCAAAAAGCCTTAGGAACAAGAATGAACATGAGCACAGCCTATCATCCTCAGACGGATGGGCAATCAGAGAGGATAATCCAGACATTGGAGGACATGTTAAGGGCCATGGTGTTGGATTGGGGCGACTCCTGGGAAAAGCATCTACCCTTGGTCGATTTTGCCTATAACAACAGTTTCCATACTAGCATTGGGATGTCACATTATAAAGCACTGTATGGACGGCCTAGAAGGACGCCATTATGCAGGACGCCATAATGCAGGAATGCATTATGCTGGACCCAAGTGGGGGGGAGGAGCATGTTGGGTCCTGAGATAGTGGAAGAAACCACTGAGAAAATAAGGTTCTTAAAGGAGAAAATGAAAGAAGCACAGGATCGTCAAAAGAGTTATGCAGATAGACGGATGAAACATCTTGAGTTTGAAGATGAAGACTTGGTCTATCTCAAGATGATCACATTCAAAGGAAGGGCTAGAGTTTCTGGCAGAAGAAAACTTGACCCTAGGTACTTGGGTCCATTCAGAATCATAGAAAGAGTTGGGGAGTTGGCTTATAAGTTGGAACTGCCACCAGCCATGGATGCGTTCCATAACGTGTTTCATGTGTCCCAACTCCGAAAATGTTTGTCTGATCAGGACATAGTACTACCCGAGATCCATACAGATTTGGGTAAGAATCTGACTCTAGAGACGAGGCCGGTCCTCATAGTGGATCGAACAGAAAACACAACAAGGAAGAAGACCATTCCCATGATCAAGGTCGTGTGGGAATACAATGGCAATGATGAAATCACTTGGGAAACAGAGGTCGTGTGCTGACGGACACACACGGACACAAACGGACATTCACGGACGTCCTGTGTGTGCTGACGGACAGCCACGGACGTCCTGTGTGTGCTGACGGACAGCCACTGACAGCCACAAACGTCCTGTGTGTGCTGGCGGACACCCACGGATGTCCTGTGTGTACTGAACAGACAGCCCACGTGAGCCAAAATCACCCAAATAGTCCACGGGAAGGGCCAGCGTGCTGAGTCCAAGGACCAACGTGCTGAGTCCAAGGACCAACGTGCTGATATGTGTACTGATGGACAGCGACGGACGTCCTGTGTGTGCTGATGGACACACGTAGACACACACGGACGTCATGTGTGTGCTGACGGACACCCACTGACATCCTGTGTGTGCTGATGGACACCCACGGACGTCCTTTGTGTACTGAACAGACAGCCCACGTGGGCCAAAATCACCCGACCAGTCCACGGGAAGGGCCAGCGTGCGGATATGTGTACTGATGGACAGCCACGGACATCCTGTGTGTGCTGAAGGACACACACGCACACACACGGACGTCCTGTGTTTGCTGATGGACACACATGGACGTCCTGCGTGTGCTGACAGAAAGCCACGGACAGCCACGAACGTCCTGTGTATGCTGGCAGACACCCACAGACACACACGGACAGCCATAAACGTCCTGTGTGTGCTGACGGACAGCCACTGACAGCCACAAACGTCCTGTGTGTGCTGGCGGACACCCACAGACGTCCTGTGAGTACTCAACAGACAGCCCACGAGGGCCAAAATCACCCGAACAGTCCACGGGAAGGGTCAGTGTGCTGAGTCCAAGGACCAACGTGCTGAGTCCAAGGACCAACGTGCTGATATGTGTACTGATGGACAACCACGGACGTCCTGTGTGTGCTGACGGACACACACAGACACACACGGACAGCCATGGACGTCCTGTGTGTGCTGACGGACACCCACGGACGTCATGTGTGTTCTGAACAGACAGCCCACGTGGGCCAAAATCACCCAAACAGTCCACGAGAAAGGCCAGCGTGCTGAGTCCAAGGACCAGCATGCTGATATGTGTACTGATGGACAGCCATAGACTTCCTGTGTGTGCTGACGGACACACACAGACACACACACACGTCCTGTGTGTGATGACGGACACACATAGACGTCCTGTGTGTGCTGACGGACAGCCATTGACAGCCACGAACGTCCTGTGTGTGCTGGCGGACACCCACAGACACACACGGACACAGACGGACAGCCACGGACGTCCTGTGTGTCCTGGCGGACACCCACAGACATCTTGTTTGTACTGAACAGACAGCCCACGTGGGCCAAAATCACCCAAACAGTCCACGGGGAGGGCCAGCGTGCGGAGTCCAAGAACCAACGTGCTGAAATGTGAACTGATGGACAGACACGGACGTCCTGTGTGTGCTGACGGTCAGAGACGGACACACACAGACAGCCACAGACGTCCTGTGTGTGCTGGAGGACACCCACAGACATCCTGTGTGTACTGACCAGACATCCCACGTGGGCCAAAATCACCCGAACAGTCCACGGGAAGGGTCAGCGTGCTGAGTCCAAGGACAAACGTGCTTATATGTGTACTGATGGACAGCCACAGACGTCCTATGTGTGCTGACGGACACACACGGACACACACGGACAGCCCCGGACGTCATGTGTGTGCTGACGGACACAAACGGACGTCCTGTGTGTGCTGACGGACACCCACACACGTCCTGTGTGTGCTGACTGCTGACGGACACCCACTGTGACACCCCCGATCGTAGATAACCGGATATGACACGGTCGATGTTCCCTGATGGTCGACCCGAGGTTCGTGAAATAAATCCGATCACCTTAGACCAACAACCAAAGAACATAGACACTCCTATCGGATATTACTCTAGGCTTTTCAACCCGATAAAGAAATATTCGATAGTTAGTTCGTCCCGGACAAGGACTAATATCATATGAGAACTCGTGATTTATAAACATCTTTTATACATTATTTATTTACTTTAAATATCTTACAAACTGTTATAGTTTACCCTACGGCCTATCGCCCAACAACGTTTTAAGTAAATATACATCAAAACGTACATTGCAAGGACAACAAAATACTGCCGCTGGTTGGCCGCTCCTTCCGTCCAAAAGATTTAATTGTCTCCCGCCTAAGGGTTACCTGCACACACAAATGTGTCATGAGCAACTAGTTTACTCAGTGAATCTAGAATCACAATACAATCAATAACAATCAAGCAATTATCAAATGCATATACATGATCATGCAAGTACTAGTACTATACTTTAATATCGATCATCATTGTGAATTCTTATTTTAAACATCACTTCCACAACACCCGCCCGTTACCATACTCATATAATACAATATATATATACTAGACCCGAGAAACCACTAAGGCTAACCGAGACTAGTGAGTTAGCATCACCATCATTGTCGAATGTCCGGTATGAACAATCCGACACTGCATCGTCATGCAGTACACGGTCTCCAGGGAGCTACCCCATCATCGTGTCTTCATGACCTTGTTCCATTCGCAGGACCAAGTCACGGTAATGTGGGGGCTTTAGGATTAGTGAATATAACAAGACTTCACATGATTTTACTTCCATAATCATTCCGAAATTAATTCATAATTAATCCTTAATTAATCATAATTAACTCTTAATTAATTCTAGATTAATCCTTAATTAATCTCATATTAATCTTTAATTAATCCAATATTAGTACTTAATTAATCATGATTACTCTTTAATTAATCTCAGATTAATTCTCAATTAAACCAAGATTAATTCTTAATTAACCAAGATTAATCCATAATCAAAACCATGATTATTTCATAATTAAGATTAGTACTTGACAACAAGTACTAAGATTATGATTAACCTCACTCTAACCTTTTGATTACTCTTATGTATAGTTCACAATAAGTAAACATAACACCATTCTTATAAACTTGAGAGACTTTACTAACTCAATCAATCTCAACATCTATCTAGACTCACCTAAAGATTAGTCTTGAAACTGGCTTGGACAAGACTTGAGTTCCACTTGAACAAGGCTGAATGGACCAAGAGACTGAATGGACAGGACTGGATACTTCAAGCTTTACTCTATCTCTGACCTGAAACAGAGTGGTATGATCACAAGATCAGTTCGGTTCTAGTCAGTCTACCAAAGTTCAGGACAAGATCAGACTGAGTTCAAATCGGTTTACTCAAGGCCAGATCAAAACATCATAGCTAGTGATTCTAAGAGGTTGATTCAAACCGAAATTAATCAAAATCTGAACTATATCACCACTTAGAGAACTGATCCGACCAAGTTCTTATGTAAACATCAACTAGCTCTGATCAAGACATTACTGAGGTAAGAGACCAAAGCTTACCAAGATGAAACAAAGGATTAGATGGCCTCAGCTGATCCTCTTCTCCAAGGTAAGCTTGTGGCTGAACTGATCAAAGAGAAAGATCAAGGTCTGATCATGATCTGAACTCAACTAGGTCTAGGGTTTTATTTAAAAATCTCACCTTCTGATCTTTCTCAAGGTAACAAACTGAGCTAAGGTTGAAGATTAGGTCACCACCAATTTTTTCTTGATTTATTTTCTTGATTCTTCTCACTGATTTTTCTGTTCTTCTTTCTCTCTTTTTCACTGAAATTCTCTAGGTTTTTCTGCAGGGTTCTGAACGTGGGAAGCAGCTGGAGAGGGGTTAAATATGAGGTGAGCTTGCTTCAGGTGAGGGTTTCACTCAGGACAAAGCTAAGCTGAGTGGGGACAGCTGACCAGCTGCTTCAGCACTCTCAGCACAAGCTGCTGTCCTTTCCTTAACCTGAAGAAACTCCAGCCCTTTCATGTGCTTCTCACATGACAATCTAAGAAACAAGGCAAGTCATGTGATTAAAGACTGAGCAAGCAGGCTGGTGGAAGACATGAGTCTGGTCCAAAATTACTTGTAGCAGTTGGTTGATAATTTCCAATAATTTTTCAACCAAATATTCCTTGTCTTTGGCTCTCGTCTTGTTTTCGGAAAATCTCTTCCAGTTTAATAAAAATTCGACCAAAATATTTAAGACTCGACCAAACTATCAAGTGAAGGTCTTTCAACCACAAGACAGTCCCTTCGAGAAATTAATCTACCGGGTCGATTTTTATTTTTATTAACCCTTGTTAAACCAACTAAAAACTGGTCGAGCGGGATTTTTCTCGACCAAAAATTTATTGGCTCATGAGGGTTATTACACTCTTCCCCCCTTAAAAGAATTCGTCCCCGAATTCTCAAAATACAACTGTACACCCTTTACTGGACGACTGGGGTATCTGAGAAGAGTTCTGGATAATCAACTCGGAACTTATCTTCATCCTCCCATGTTATAACAACTCTCTGTCGCTTTCCCCAAAATACTTGAAGTTGCAAAATTTCCCTATTCTTCAATTTCTTGATACGACGCTCGCCTATCCGCAAAGGGACTTCAGGATAAGTGAGGTTAGGTTGCAAGTTCTCTGGTCGCTTCGGCTCGACCATATTCGGATCTGGTATATGCTTACGCAACATCGATACATGAAATACCGGATGCATAGGCATATCGTGTGGAAGTTCTAGTCTATAGGCTACTTGTCCAACTCTGGCGACAATTCGGTATGGCCCAATATAACGAGTAGCTAGCTTCCCAATTTTTCCAAATCGATCCTTTCCTTTTTGTGCAGCTACTTTCAAGAAGACTAAATCATTTACTGCAAAAATGACTTCTCTTCTACCGCGGTCTGCATACTTCTTTTGTCGGTCTTGAGCCTTCTTCATATTGGTTAGAATTATCCTTACTTTCTCTGCAGCCTCATCTACTATTTCTGGACCAAGAATTCTTCTCTCACCAACTTCTGCCCAACATACTGGTGTTCTACAAGGTCGACCATACAATGCTTCGTATGGTGACATACCAATACTAGAGTGGTAGCTATTGTTGTAGGAGAATTCTATCAGCGGAAAAAACTTTTCCCAAGGACCATTCAGTCGAGGATACATAACCTTAACAGATCTTCCAGAGTTCTAATGGTTCTTTCGGTTTGGCCATCGGTTTCTGGATGAAATGCTGTACTCATATGCAAATCAGTTCCCAAGGCTTGTTGAAAGGCTCGCCAAAATTCAGCTGTAAAGCGCGGGTCTCGGTCTGAAACTATATTTGCTGGTACCCCATGAAGCTTTACTATTTCCTCCAAATACAGCTCTGCTAACGTCTCAACTTTGTCTGTAAGTTTCATCGGTAGGAAATGAGCAGATTTGGTGAGACGATCGACAATCACCCAAACTGCATCATTCCCACGGCCGGGTGCTCGAGGTAAACCAGAAATAAAGTCCATTGCTACTGCATCCCATTTCCATTCAGGGATAGGTAGGCTTTGAAGTAAGCCACCTGGGACTTGGTGTTCAGCTTTTATCTGCTGGCAACTCTGACACTGAGAAACCCATATGGCAACATCTCTCTTCATCCCTGGCCAGTGGTAATATCTTCTGATATCTTGATACATCTTTGTGCTCCCGGGATGAATACTTAAGAGAGAATGGTGTGCAGTTCTTAGAATCTCCTCTTGAAGTCCTTCTCCTTTCGGAACAGTTACTCGACCATTGAGTAACAAAGTTCCATCACTTGCAACTTGATATCCTCCGAAGTTTCCTTCATTCAACTGCTCTCGTATCTTCTTCAGGTTCACATCTCTCATTTGATATTCTCGGATACGAGAAAGTAAACCAGCTTGGCTTACTGCTTGTAGTCCTAGAGGTTCTCTTTCCTCTCCTTCTAAGGCAGCCAAACTAATCATCTTGAATTCCGCTTCCAGGTTCTGGAGTTCTTTTTCAATATCTACATCAACTTTCCTTCTGCTCAACGCATCTGCAACAACGTTGGCTTTTCCTGGATGGTATAGGTTCTGCATGTCGTAATCAGCTACGAACTCCATCCATCGTCTTTGCCTTAGGTTCAAATCAGGTTGAGTGAAAAGATACTTAAGGCTTTTATGGTCAGTGAACACTTGGATCTTCTCACCATACATGTACGATCGCCAAATCCGAAGGGCAAATACTACTGCAGCCATCTCTAGGTCATGTGTCGGATAATTCACTTCATGCTTTCTTAGTTGCCTAGATGCATAGGCGATTACCTTATCTTCCTGCATCAGCACACAACCTAAACCAACATGAGATGCATCCGTATACACAGTGTATGGTTGGTTAGGCTTAGGCAATGCTAAGATAGGTGCAGTCGTCAAAGCTTCTTTTAACTTTTCGAATGCTTTCTCGGTTTCTATACTCCATTCATAAGCAATCCCTTTACCGGTAAGACGAGTCAAAGGCTTTGATATGCTTGCAAATCCTTGGACAAACTTTCTGTAATAGCCGGCCAATCCGAGAAAACTTCGAATCTCGGTAACAGAAGTCGGATGCGGCCATTCCTTAATAGCAGCTATCTTTTCTGGATCGATGGCAACTCCTTCTTCTGACATTCGATGTCCTAAGAAGCCAACTTCTCTTTTCCAGAAATGACATTTACTAAGCTTAGCAAAAGGCTTTTGATCTCGGAGACGCTCCAAAACTAGTCGTTGATGCCTTTCGTGTTCTTCTGCACTTCGGGAATATATGAGGATGTCGTCAATGAATATGATAACAAACTCATCCAGGTAATCCCGAAATACTTCATTCATCAGTCGCATAAATGCAGCCGGGGCATTGGTAAGACCAAAAGGCATTACTACGAACTCAAAGTGTCCATAGCGGGAAAGGCGGTCTTCATGATATCGGCTTCGGAAATCGGAATCTGATGATAACCCGAAGCTAAATCAATCTTCGAAAACCAGCTTGCACCTTGTAACTGGTCTAATAGTTCATCAATTCTTGGGAGTGGGTACTTGTCTTTTATGATTACGTTATTGATTCCACGATAATCAATACATAACCGCATGCTTCCGTCTTTCTTCTTTACAAATAGCATGGGTGCTCCCCATGGTGATGAACTAGGACGTATGAAACATTTGTCTAAAAAATCAGCTAACTGCTGCTTCAACTCAGCGAGTTCTGCTGGTGCCATTCGGTATGGTGCCTTTGCTATTGCAGCTGATCCGGGTTCTAAGGTTATACTAAAGGGGTTACTCCTAGACGGCGGCAATCTCCTCTAATGCCTTAAACACGTCCTCGTATTCTCTGACTACTGGTATTTCTTCCATGTTCTGCTCTTTCTCGTCTTCTACTGGTCCAGCAACTAAGGTCACTAAGTATACTTCTTCACCCTTCTCCAAAAGGTTTTCAATTCTCAGTGCTGACACTAATGACGCTCCAACACTTGGTACTATGCCATGGTAAGCTAAAGGGGGTTGGGTATCTCTCTCGAAAACAATCTTCCCTCGACCACAATCAAGGTGAGCTCGGTAACTTGACAGCCAATCCATCCCTAAGATTACCTCGTACCTCTCTAAGGGGAGAACTAACAAATCAGCCGGAAAAACCATATCTTGGATAATGATTGGAACTCTTAGAATACAGCCTTCAGTTTCAAGAACTTGATCTTCGGGAGTTAGAACAGGAATGGATAAATTCACCTTAGTGAATTCTCCATCGAATCGGGATGCTACTTCGGGAGCTACAAAACTATGTGTTGCTCCAGAATCGAAAAGGATGTGGGCGGATATTCCACCCACAAGCAAAGTCCCTGTCAATAATTGACTTTACCGTCAATTACTTACTCAACCACTTTTATTATTTTATTTTTTTATACCACTAATTCACAAATCATTAAAAAAATTATGCAACACTCAATTTGGTAAGAAAACAAACCTGAAATTGGACCCTGAGGTGGTCCGGATGGTCCTGGTAACTCTAAAGCGTAAGCCCTACCAGCAGTGGCTTGACGCTTAGCAGGAGGTAAGGGTAAAGGTGGGTTAACTGGTCTGGCGGGTCGAGCACTCGATACAACAGGCTGAGCAAGATGAGTGCGTGGACATGATGTCGTGTAATGTCCTCGCTCTCCACACGTGAAACAAGTGATGTGAGATGGTACACCGGTTGGAACTGTCCCACGGTCGGAAATCTCTCCTAACATGGCCCAGCTGGCCACAAGTGAAACAAGTTGGGTAGGACCTCCAGATCGACCTCCCCGAAAAGCTCTACCTCCCCGTCCTCGCTGCACAGCAGAATCGGCTGAGGCTGGAACGGAACAGATGGACGTCTAGGTTGTGTGGCATTGCTAGAAGAAGCTCTCTCAGCAGCAATGGCCTCCTCAACGTTTACAGCACGCTCAACAAGATCAGCAAGCCTATGAAACTCTACTGCCTCAAGTCTGCTCCTGATATATGGGTTAAGTCCTCGAAGGAACTTACGGATAATCATCATCTCGTCCTCTCGACCATAGTGGACATACTTCCTGAGACGGGTGAACTCTGCCTCATACTTCCTAACAGATAATCCTCCCTGAACTAGCTCCATGAATTTAATCTCCAATCGATCACGGGCTTCCGGTGGGAAGTACTTTCGAACGAACGCTGTACGGAAGTCAGCCCAACTCAGATTGAAGTCTCCAAAGTTCCTCTCTACGCATAACCACCAACTGATGGCGTCCTTCTCCAGATAGTAAACAGCCACGTCCTTCTTGAATTCTACCGGACAACGGGTTGCAGCAAAGTTCTGCTCGAGATTGTGCAGCCATGCATCAGCTTCAAAGGGATCAGTGCCTCCCTGGTAACGCTTCGTCCCCAAGTTCTTCATAATCATGACTATCTTCAGAAAGTCCGGATGAGAAGTGGTAGGTACTGGAGCTGGCTGAGCACGCTGTGCTTCACGCTGTGCATTCAATGCTTGATGTTGCAAATTCACCATCTCAGCCATCAGTTCTAGAAGTTCTATTATAGCTGGATCGGTTAGCGCTGGTTGAGGTTGTGCTGCCGGAATAGGTGCGGCAGGGGCCGGTGGAATATGAGCAGCAGGGGCCGGTGGAATATGAGCGGCAGGAGATGCAGGAGCTGTGGGATGATCTCCATGCACTGGACTATCGTGTACCAAATCAACCTCGATGTTCATAAAGTACGGTTCTGGAGACAAAGGAATGTGCACCGGTGTCTGATCATATGACCCTTCAGATGGGTCAGTCTCAAAGCTAGAGACTGAAGGTGTAGCCTCAAAGCTAGGAGTCGGAAGTGGTGCCGGAGTAGATGGCGGCGAAGAGTCTGAAGATGATGAAATCAAAATTGGGAGGTTTGGACCTCCACGGCGTCCAAAGAGTGCTCTTCTCGGTGGCATCTGCAACGAAAGATCATGGTAAGTTTCTACCCAGGTCTATCTATTTCTAAAAGAAGGAACAAACCAGCATATCCTAGTTATCCTTGCGACACATTTTTGACTCGAAAATTATTTGAAACAAGTCTCATTCAAGCATCGTATAACCATGCTCTGATACCACCTTTGTGACACCCCCGATCGTAGATAACCGGATATGACACAGTCGATGTTCCCTGATGGTCGACCCGAGGTTCTCGAAATAAATCCGATCACCTTAGACCATAAACCAAAGAACATAGACACTCCTATCGGATATTACTCTAGGCTTTTCAACCCGATAAAGAAATATTCGATAGTTAGTTCGTCCCGGACAAGGACTAATATCATATGAGAACTCGTGATTTATAAACATCTTTTATACATTATTTATTTACTTTAAACATCTTAAAAAATTTTATAGTTTACCCTACCTATCGCCCAACAACATTTTAAGTAAATATACATCAAAACGTACGTTGCAAGGACAACAAAATACTACCGCTGGTTGGCCGCTCCTTCCGTCCAAAAGATTTAATTGTCTCCCGCCTAAGGGTTACCTGCACACACAAATGTGTCATGAGCAACTAGTTTACTCAGTGAATCTAGAATCACAATCAAGCAATTATCAAATGCATATACATGATCATGCAAGTACTAGTACTATACTTTAATATCGATCATCATTGTGAATTCTTATTTTAAACATCACTTCCACAACACCCGCCCGTTACCATACTCATATAATACAATATATATATACTAGACCCAAGAAACCACTAAGGCTAACCGAGACTAGTGAGTTAGCATCACCATCATTGTCGAATGTCCGGTATGAACAATCCGACACTGCATCGTCATGCAGTACACGGTCTCCAGGGAGCTACCCCATCATCGTGTCTTCATGACCTTGTTCCATTCGCAGGACCAAGTCACGGTAATGCGGGGGCTTTAGGGATAGTGAATATAACAAGACTTCACATGTTTTTACTTCCATAATCATTCCGAAATTAATTCATAATTAATCCTTAATTAATTATAATTAACTCTTAATTAATTCTAGATTAATCCTTAATTAATCTCATATTAATCTTTAATTAATCTAAGATTAGTACTTAATTAATCATGATTACTCTTTAATTAATCTCAGATTAATTCTCAATTAAACCAAGATTAATTCTTAATTAACCAAGATTAATCCATAATCAAAACCATGATTATTTCATAATTAAGATTAGTACTTGACAACAAGTACTAAGATTATGATTAACCTCACTCTAACCTTTTGATTACTCTTATGTATAGTTCACAATAAGTAAACATAACACCATTTTTATAAACTTGAGAGACTTTACTAACTCAATCAATCTCAACATCTATCTAGACTCACCTAAAGATTAGTCTTGAAACTGGCTTGGACAAGACTTGAGTTCCACTTGAACAAGGCTGAATTGACCAAGAGACTGAATGGACAGGACTGGATACTTCAAGCTTTACTCTACCTCTGACCTGAAACAGAGTGGTATGATCACAAGATCAGTTCGGTTCTAGTCAGTCTACCAAAGTTCAGGACAAGATCAGACTGAGTTCAAATCCGTTTACTCAAGGCCAGATCAAAACATCATAGCTGGTGATTCTAAGAGGTTGATTCAAACCGAAATTAATCAAAATCTGAACTATATCACCACTTAGAGAACTGATCCGACCAAGTTCTTATGTAAACATCAACTAGCACTTATCAAGACATTACTGAGGTAAGAGACCAAAGCTTACCAAGATGAACCAAAGGATTAGATGGCCTCAGCTGATCCTCTTCTCCAAGGTAAGCTTGTGGCTGGACTGATCAAAGAGAAAGATCAAGGTCTGATCATGATCTGAACTCAACTAGGTCTAGGGTTTTATTTAAAAATCTCACCTTCTGATCTTTCTCAAGGTAACAAACTGAGCTAAGGTTGAAGATTAGGTCACCACCAATTTTTTCTTGATTTATTTTCTTGATTCTTCTCACTGATTTTTCTGTTCTTCTTTCTCTCTTTCTCACTGAAATTCTCTAGGTTTTTCTGCAGGGTTCTGAACGTGGGAAGCAGCTGGAGAGGGGTTAAATTTGAGGTGAGCTTGCTTCAGGTGAGGGTTTCACTCAGGACAAAGCTAAGCTGAGTGGGGACAGCTGGCCAGCTGCTTCAGCACTCTCAGCACAAGCTGCTGTCCTTTCCTTAACCTGAAGAAACTCCAGCCCTTTCATGTGCTTCTCACATGACAATCTAAGAAACAAGGCAAGCAAGCAGCTTGTGATTGTCATGTGCCAGTTACTGAAGAAGCTAGGCAAGCAGGCAGGTGTAAGTCATGTGATTAAAGACTGAGCAAGCAGGCTGGTGGAAGACATGAGTCTGGTCCAAAATTACTTGTAGCAGTTGGTTGATAATTTCCAATAATTTTTCAACCAAATATTCCTTGTCTTTGGCTCTCGTCTTGTTCACGGAAAATCTCTTCCAGTTTAATAAAAATTCGACCAAAATATTTAAGACTCGACCAAACTATCAAGTGAAGGTCTTTCAACCACAAGACAGTCCCTTCGAGAAATTTATCTACCGGGTCGATTTTTATTTTTATTAATCCTTGTTAAACCAACTAAAAACTGGTCGAGCGGGATTTTTCTCGACCAAAAATTTATTGGCTCATGAGGGTTATTACACCCACGGACGTCCTGTGTGTACTGAACAGATAGCCCACATGGGCCAAAATCACCCGAACAGTCCACGAGAAGGGTCAGCATGCTGAGTCCAATGACCAACGTGCTGATATGTGTACTGATGGACAGCCACAGACGTCATGTGTGTGCTGACGGACACACATGAACACACACGGTCACACACGAACAGCCAGGGATGTCCTGTGTGTACAGACGAACACCCACGGACGTCCTGTGTGTGCTGATGGACACCCACGGACGTCCTATGTGTACTGAACAGACAGCCCACGTGGGCCAAAATCACCCGAACCATCCACGGGAAGGGCCAGCATGCTGAGTCCAAGGACCAGTGTGCTGATATGTGTACTGATGGAAAGCCACGGACGTCCTGTTTGTGCTGACAGACACACACGGACGTCCTGTGTGTGCTGACGGACACACAGGGACGTCCTGTGTGTGCTGACAGACAGCCACCGACAGCCACGAACATCCTGTGTATGCTGGCAGACACACACGGACACACACAGACAGCCACAGACGTCCTGTGTGTGATGACAGACAGCCACGGAAAGCCACATACGTCATGTGTGGGCTGGCGGACACCCACGGACGTCCTGTGTACTGAACAAACAGCCCACGTGGGCCAAAATCACCCAAACAGTCCACAGGAAGGGCCAGCGTGCTGAGTCCAAGGACCAACGTCCTGATATGTGTACTGATGGATAGCAACGGACGTCCTGTGTGTGCTGACGCACACAGACGAACACACACGGACAGCCACGGACGTCCTGTGTGTACTGGTGGACACCCACAGACGTCCTGTGTGTACTGATCAGACAGCCCACGTGGGCCAAAATCACCCGAACAGTCCACGGGAAGGGTCAACGTGCTGAGTCCAAGGACCAACATGCTGATATGTGTACTGATGGACAGTCACGGACGTCATGTGTGTGCTGACGGACACACACGGAAAGCCCCAGACGTCCTCTGTGAGCTGACGGATACACACGAATGTCCTGTGTGTGCTGACGGACCCCCACAGACGTCCTGTGTGTACTGAACAGACAGCCCACGTTGGCCAAAATCACCCGAACAGTCCACGGGAAGGGTCAGCATGCTGAGTCCAAGGACCAACGTGCTGATATGTCTACTGATGGACAGCCACAGACGTCCTCTGTGTGCTGACGGACAGACACGGACACACACAGACAGCCACAGACGTCCAGAGTGTGCTGTAGGACAGCCACGGACATCCACGGACGTCCTATGTGTGCTGGCGGACACCCACGGACATCCTCTGTGTACTGAACAGACAGCCCACGTGGGCCAAAATCACCCAGACAGTCCACGAGATGGGGCAGGGTGCTGAGTCCAAGGACCAACGTGCTGATATGTGTACTGATGGACAGCCACGGATGTCCTGTGTCTGCTGACGGACAAACACAGACACACATGGACAGCCATGGACGTCCTGTGTGTGTTGACGGGACACACACGGACGTCCTGTGTGTGCTGACGGACACCCACAGACGTCACGTATGTGCTGACAGACACACACGGACAGTCACAGACGTCCTTTGTGTGCTGACGGACAGCCACAGACGTCCTGTGTGTGCTGACGGACACACACGGACGTCCTGTGTGTGCTGACAGACAGCCACGGATAGCCACGAACATCATGTGTATGCTGGCGGACACCCACAGTCACACACGGACACACACAGACAGCCACAGACGTCCTGTGTGTGCTGACGGACAGCCACAGACAGCCACAGACGTCATGTATGTGCTGGCGGACACCCACAGATGTCCTGTGTGTACTGAACAGACAGCCCACGTGGGCCAAAATCACCCAAACAGTCCACGGGAAGGGCCAGCGTGCTGAGTCCAGGGACCAACGTGCTTATATGTGTACTGATGGATAGCCACAAACGTCATGTGTGTCCTGACAGACACAGACGGACACACACGGACAGCCACGGACATCCTGTGTGTGCTGGCGGACACCCACGGACGTCCTGTGTGTATTGACCAGACAGCCCACGTGGGCCAAAATCACCCGAACAGTCCAAGGGAAGGGTCAACGTTCAGAGTCCAAGGACCAACATGCTGATATGTGTACTGATAGACAGTCACGGACGTCCTGTGTGTGCTGACGGAGACACACGGACAGCCCCAGACGTCCTTTATGTGCTGACGGACACACACGGACGTCCTGTGTGTGCAGGCGGATACCCATGGACGTCCTCTATGTACTGAACATACAGCCCACGTGGGCCAAAATCACCCAAACATCCACGAGAAGGGCCAGCGTGCTGAGTCCAAGGACAAACGTGCTGATATGTATACTGATGGACAGCCACAGACGTCCTTTGTGTTCTGATGGACACACATGGACACACATGGACAGCCACGGACGTCCTGTGTGTGCTGACGGACACACAGGGACACACATGGACAGCCACAGACATCCTGTGTGTGCTGACGGACACACACGGACGTCCTATGTGTGCTGACGGACACACACGAACAGCCACGGACGTCCTGTGTGTGCTGACGGACAGCCATGGAAAGCCACGGACGTCCTGTGTGTGCTGGCGGACACCCACAGACGTCCTTTGTGTACTGAACAGACAGCCCACGTGGGCCAAAATCACCCAAACAGTCCACGAGAAGGGCCAGCGTGCTAAGTCCAAGGACAAACGTGTTGATATGTATACTGATGAACAGCCACGGACGTCCTGTGTGTGCTGACGGACACACACGGACACACACGGACACACAAGGACAGCCATGGACGTCATGTGTGTTCTGACGGACACACACGGACGTCCTGTGCGTGCTGACAGACACCCACAGACGGCCTTTGTGTGCGGACGGACACACACAGATACACACGGACAGTCACGGATGTCCTGTGTGTGCTGACAGACAGCCACGGACAGCCCCGGACGTCCTGTGTGTGCTGGCAGACACCCACGGACGTCCTGTGTGTACTGAAATGCAGCCCACTTGGGCCAAAATCACCCAATCTGTCACGCCCCCAATCCTGGAAAGGATTTGTCGGGACGGCCATGGTTCGAGGAAACGTACCAGCCAGTCTTAGGACATCAAGGCAATCATTCCATGGTCGAGAAAGAAGGTTAAGAACATAAGGAAACTTACACTTAACCTTATATAAGCTAAGAGAAAGCTAGGACGAGTAAGACAGTAACTGGACGAAGTAGACGAGTAGCTCGGCCAGCTCAACGAACCTAGGTTTAGTTCACTCCAGCTCAGTCCCTACTAAATCAGCTCCATTAGCTGGACTAGTAGCTCACTCAGCTGAGGCAGCTGAGAGTCAGCTCACCTCAGCTAGACGGACTGTTCGGGTTTTAGGCCGATGGTCCGGGTCTGGGTCAGTGGCGGGCTGTGAGTTCCGGCCATGAGGCCATGGGCTGTTGGGTCTTTGGACAAGGCCGTGGGCTAAGTCCAGGAGGCTTGGGGCGTGGGTCGGGCTTATGACCGACCCCAAACCCAATCAGAAAGGGCGATGGGATGCAAGTGGCCGAGGGGGCACAACCCTTGGCCGATGGTGCCCGTTCGATAGCAAGTCGTGCCTGTTCGTGGGGCAAGACTTACCCCCTCGTTTTCTATAAATATGGGGCCTCTCCTGTTAGTTTCATTGTCCAATTCCAGAGTAAAATACTCAGAGAAAAATGTAGAGAGAGAGAGAGTCTCGGCCAAGAGATCGGCTAGAAAAGGGCCGGTCGTGGTGGTTTTGTATCTCCGGCAAGGAGAACGGTTTAAGAGAGAGGAGGCCGTGTGGTTATGAATACCCAAGGCATAGAGAAAGGTCTAGAGAAGGACTCCAAAGCCGTGGTTCAGTCAGATATGTCACGCCCCCAATCCTGAGTACAATTGTTGGGACGGCCATGGTTCGAGCAAACGTGCAAGCCAGTCCTAGGACATCAAGGCAAGCGTTCCATGGTCGAGAAAGAAGGTTAAGGCCATAAGGAAACTTAGACTTAACCTTATACAAGCTAAGAGACAGCTAGGACGAGTAAGACGGTAGCTGGACGAAGTGGACGAGTAGCTCGGCCAGCTCAAGGAAGCTAGGTTCAGTTCACTCCAGCTCAGTCCCTACTAGGTCAGCTCCACTAGCTGGACTACTAGCTCACTCAGCTGAGGCAGCTGAGAGTCAGCTCATCTCAGCTAGACGGACTGTCCGGGATTTAGGCCGATGGTCCGGGTCTGGGTCAGTGGCGGGCTGTGAGGTCCGGCCATGAGGCCATGGGCTGTTGGGTCTTAGGACAAGGCCCTGGGCTAAGTCCAGGAGGCTTGGGGCGTGGGTTGGGCTTGTGGCCGACCCCAAACCCAATCAGAAAGGGCGAAGGGATGCAAGTGGCCGAAAGGGGACAACCCTTGGCCGATGGTGCCCATTCGCTAGCAAGTCATGCCTGTTCGTGGGGCAAGACTTACCCCCTCGTTTTCTATAAATATGGGGGCTCTCTGGTCGATTTCATTATCGAATTCCAGAGTAAAATACTCAGAGAAACCGTAGAGAGAAAGAAAGAGAGAAAGAGAGAGTTTCGGCCAAGAGAAAGGCCGATTGTGGTGGTGTTGTGTTCCGGCGACTCTGATCGTTTGAGAACTAACTCCGGTCAAGAATGGGAGATCAAGACAAGGAGAAGAGCATGGCGAACCCAGACATGGTTAACAAGGAACTAAGGATGGTTATGGTCAAGCCAAGGAGCCGTGAAGGCTCGGTCAGTGAGAGGCTGTGTAACGTGTGGTTAGATGATACTAGGGATGAACTAGTGATTGTCTATGAGACTGTTAAGAAGTTGTGTATTGAATCTCATGATTCTAAGTAATACAAAGTTTAAACATTGTTATTCCGCTGAGAAATCTGTTCCTTTGTTTATGAACCTCATATTCGAATATGACTTAGCAAATAAAAGACTTAAAATGGATCAAACAAGCAAAGAAATTAATAAGTAAGCATTCGTATCCAGTTGGGTCAAGAGACCAGGAATGGGTCTTACAAGTTGGTATCAGAGCCAGGTTGATTCTAGGATAGTTGGGTTATGTAGTCCACACACACACGCAGCCAGCTGATTAGGTCTCACGGTGAGGTTTGATTGCTTAGTCTAGGGATTGTTTTGTTCTGTTTATGTTAGTGTGTTTTGTACTAACATTGTCTGAATCCTTAGGCTGGAAAAAGCAAATCGGGAAAGTCCCGAAGAAGTAAGAGAATGGCCGGTCAGTCTAGCCAAGTGGCCGTGGATGGAACTAATATGTCCGGTTTGCAAACCGATCCGGCCGCGGCTAACGCTGAAAATGTGTTGCCAACTGATCAGGCTAATCTTACGGGGACGCAACAGGATGGTCAGGAACATCAGGAGAGTGATGAGGAAGTGGAATCCTCGAACGCTAACCGTGATGGTGGCCAGCGTGAGAAAGTGGCCGATGGTATGGCCAATGTAACCACAACACTGTCCAAAGAGGACTTGTTAGAGGCCATGAAGGTAATGGGGACTCAGGTGGCGGCTATGGCCCAATTGTTCACGCCATTAGTGAACTCCTCAGTTGGCCAAGCTACGCATGTGGCTACAACCGCCCCCAACACCAATGGTCCAGTTGTGGAAACGGTCGAGGTGATCGAGATTGATCCACCAGAAAGGACCGGGAAAAAGGTGGACTATCTGAGTTTGCTTCAGCACATCTCCCGTCTAGGGACGAAGCATTTCTCAGGAAGCACCGATCCTATTGAGGCAGACGAGTGGAAAAGTAGGCTAGTCCGAAACTTCAGCTCAACTCGTTGTCCCGAGGATTACAAGAGATACATTACGGTTCAATTCCTGGAAGGGGACGCGCATAATTGGTGGCTGGCTGTTAACAAGCGCACCAATGGAAGTCTCCAGAGTTTTGCGGATTTCGAAGATGAATTCAACTGCAAATACTTTCCTGCAGAGGCTTGGGACCGTCTGGAAGGTAGATTCCTAAACCATACCCAAGGCCGCAGGGCCGTACGTGAGTACGAAGAGGAGTTAAACCGGCTCCGACGTTTTGTTGGAAGGGAACTTGAGGACGAGACAGTCCAGGTTCGTCGGTTCATTCGAGGCTTAAGGCCGGAGCTGAGAACTCACTGTTCGATCCGCACCTTCAGCACCGTCGGAGAGCTGGTTGAACGTGTAGCTCTTTTGGAGTCTAACTTGGCCGAGGAAGCCAAGCTTAAGACAAAGTCGCAGTCTGTCCTGACGGGTAAGACTAACGACCGAAAGAGGAAGTGGGACCAGGTTGACGGAGGCAAGGCCTCTAGTGGATGACCTGAATGTCCCAAGTGTGGTAAAAACCATCCAGGTGAATGTTGGAAAGCCATGGGAGCTTGTGTGAGATGTGGCAGCTTGGATCATTCCATCCGAGATTGCACTCGACCAAGCCGGACTCATGGCCAATCCAGTGGCAGCGGCTCTCAGACTTGTTTCCATTGCGGCCAAAGCGGACACTTCCAAAGTGAATGTCCTAAGCGGCAAGGAGGACAAGGGAAGGTCGTGGAGACACGGGAAAGTCGACCCAGAGCAGGCCGACCACAACACCAAGGGTGTATGAGCTGTCCCGTGACGACGGTGCTTCTGGATCGTTTGATTCGATCTCTGGGACCCTCATGATAGGTGGTGTTGAAACCCACGTGCTTTTCGACCCAGGGGCTACACATAGTTTTGTGAGTCCGGAACTGGTCGGAAAGGGTCTGTTCTACCTCTGTTCTGGGGATAATTCCAGACTAGTGAGGGCGGCCGGTGGGCAAATCATGCACTCATTAGGGCTCATGACTAATATCCCGGTAATGATCCAGGAGAAAAATCTGCCTGTAGATCTGATTGTGTTGCGCCTACAGAATCACGATGTGATCCTAGGCATGGATTGGTTGGGAAAGTATCGGGCCACTCTCGACTGCCACAGAGGATGTGTACGGTTGGAGACTGGACCTCACCTGATCCAGTACCAAAGTCTGAATATGAGTCCGGCTCTGGATAGAGTAGTGGTGTCAGCAGTCCGAGCAGAACGGATGCTTAGACGGGGTTGTGAAGCATATTTGACCACAATTACCACTATGGAGCACGGCAGGTCTGATGATCAGAAAGATCTAACTGAGGACCCGTTGGTGTCTGAGTTCCCAGATGTGTTCCGTTCACTACAGGGTGTCCCCCCTGATAGGTCGGATCCATTTACGATTGAACTAGAACCAGGGACAGCTCCGCTGTCCAAGAGTCCGTACCGAATGGCTCCGGCCGAGATGGCCGAGCTAAAGAAGCAATTAGAAGAATTGCTGGACAAGGGGTTCATACGTCCAAGTAGCTCTCCTTGGGGTGCACCAGTCCTCTTTGTGAAAAAGAAGGATGGTAGCATGCGTCTGTGTATTGACTATCGAGGGTTGAACAGGGTTACTGTGAAGAACAAGTACCCGTTGCCCAGAATAGATGAGTTGTTAGATCAACTCAAAGGAGCCAAGTGGTTTTCTAAGATTGATTTGGCCTCAGGGTATCATCAGATCCCTATAGAGCCAAATGATATTAGAAAGACAGCATTCCGGACCAGGTACGGCCACTACGAGTTTGTGGTTATGCCATTCGGTCTGACCAATGCGCCTGCTGCATTCATGAAAATGATGAACAGCGTGTTCCGAGATTTCCTGGACGAATCAGTGATCATCTTCATTGATGATATCCTGATTTACTCCAAGGATGAGGAATCTCATCGGAAACACCTGAGAGTACGGGAACACAAGCTCTATGCAAAACTCAGTAAATGCAGTTTTTGGCAGAAGAGCATTGGGTTTCTCGGCCGCATTGCGTCCGGTGAGGGCGTCTCGGTGAATCCAGAGAAGATCAAGGAAATCAAGGATTGGCCTCGACCACGCAGTGCCACGGAAGTCAGAAGCTTCCTAGGGCTGGCAGGTTATTATAGAAAGTTTGTGAAAGGATTCGCAAGCTTGGCTCAGCCTATGACACGGTTGACCGGGAAGGACGTTAAGTTCACATGGTCTGAGGAGTGTGGGAAATGTTTTTCCGCGCTTAAGGACATGCTGACTAGCGCACCCATTCTGGTTCTTCCAGAGGCCGACCAACCCTATGTGGTTTATACGGACGCGTCCATAACAGGACTAGGTTGCGTATTAACCCAGCATGGGAAGGTCATCGCCTATGCGTCAAGGCAGTTGAGAAAACATGAGGGAAACTACCCCACCCATGACCTTGAAATGGCTGCGGTAGTGTTCGCCTTAAAGATTTGGCGATCATACTTGTATGGTGCCAAGGTTCAGATACTTACGGACCATAAGAGTGTTAAGTATATATTCACCCAGCCTGAGTTAAACTTAAGGCAGAGAAGGTGGATGGAGTTTGTAGCTGATTACAATATGGATATCACCTATCATCCGGGAAAGGCTAATCTGGTCGCAGATGCCTTGAGCCGGAGAAGGGCCGACGTATCAGCCGAACGAGAAGCGGACGACCTGGACGGTACAGTTCGTGCCCTACGGTTGAACGCATCGACCAAAGAGTCTGAACCACTCGGAGTTTTAAGATGAACCGGCTTAGCCAAGATACATTTTCCAAGGGCAAGATCCTCAAAACAGAAATGTTGGTCGATCTAGTTATTTAGAAGTAATAGACGGGTTGGAAGGGATGGAAGCAATGCAAAACTTGTTTATGGATTACCTGGACAAGGGAAGTAACATGGACCAGAGAGTGGCTTAGGTTGAAATAAACGTGGCACTCTACTAAAGTTAAGTGTTATCCCTTGATGGCCGTTTATAATAAGTAAATCATATGCAATGTTAAATCTGACTCAAAGGAGACACTACATGACCAGTACACGAGTGGACTTGTGATCAGATGGATCAGCTAGGACGCGGTATAAGTCAAGGTAGGTTTCCTTAGATCTAGTTGGATGGAATGAACCAATTCCAATCTGAATCCGTCCAAGGAAAAAAAATGAGGAAACTCATGATGTTTGTTCCAATCAATGGAAGAACATGATCTTAAGTACCGTAGTATAATGGGGATTGAGGTATATTAAAAATTGCTCTTGTGAATGGTGTGAGCATTCGCAAAAGTAAGACGCTTTGGAGAATGGTATGGGACGTTTTCCAAGTGTGTGGTCAAACCGAGATCTTACTCATCTAGGTATCCATTAGAAGTGGAAGTATTGAAGTCATTGGCAATATCATGAGGGATGTATGGGATGTTATTTGTGGTGTGGTCATGCACTGAGATAGTTCCCACAAGTGGATTTGTGGTGTGGAAACACACGTACTTTTCGACACAGAGGCTACACATAGTTTTTTGAGTCCAGGACTGACTGGTTGGAAAGAGTCTGTTATGTCTGAGTTCTAGGGATGATTCGAGACTACTGAGGGCAGCCGGTGGGCAAATTATGCATTCACTAGAGCTCATGAAAAATATCCCGGTGATGATCCAGGAGAGAAATCTGCCTGTAGATCTGATCGAGAAAAATATCCACGCGCCTACAAAAATCACTAGATGATCCTAGGCATGAATCTGTTTGGGAAAGTATCGGGCCACTCTCGATCGCCACAAAGTTCGTGTGCAATTGGAGACTGGACCTCACCCGATCCAGTACCAAAGTCTGAGTCTGAGTTCAGCTCTAAGGAAAGTAGGGGTGTCAGCAGTCCAAGTGAATCAGATGCTTAGACAGGGTTGTGAAGTATTTTTGACCACAACTACCACTACGGCGCACGGCAATTCTGTTGATCTGTCTAGGATCTCATTGGTATCGAGATCCATTGTCTGAGTCCGGCTTCAAGGAAAGTAGTGGTGTCAGCATTCCGTGTAGATCGGATGCTTAGACGGGATTGTGAAGTATTTTTTTTACCACAATTACCACTATGAAGCGCGGAAAATTCTGTTGATCTGAAAGATCTGTTTGAGGACCCGTTGGTCTCCGAGTTCCCAGATGTGTTCCGTTCGCTACAGAGTGTCCCCTCTGGTAGGTCGGATCCATTTATGATTAAACTGGAACCAGGGACAGCACCACTGTCCTAGAGTCTGTTTCTGTCGGCTCCGGCCGAGATGGCAGAGCCGAAGTTGACCACGTCCGAGAGAGGACCATGGTCGCAGTACAACCAAGTCGGAGTTTGACCTAAGGTTGAGAATGATCAAGTCCAGTAAAGGACAAGGATCAGGCCACGACCTATTCGGAGATGGACCTATGGTCGGGGTGAAACGGTCGAGTCCCTTAGTGGACCAGGACCAGAGTACGATCGAGTCCAAGGAAGGACCAGGATCAAATTATGACAAAGTCAAGTGAAGGACAGAAGTCAAAGTCGAGTGGTGTGAGGATTGGCCAAGTATGCAGCATGTTCCTAGGGACTGATTATGATCTAGTCTTGGACTATGATCAGAGAAAGAATAAAATCTGAAGAAGATGCTATTCAAAGGAAAGACATAGAGTTGTTGGATACTAGGACAGCAACCTGGAGAGTTCGGCCAGTGACACAAGGAATGTCTTTGGATGGATTCTCAAGTATCCCTTGAATGGGTGCTTGATTGACCCTCGACTGTGGTCGAAGTAGACAAGTAAGGGTGCCATCAGCGAAACCAGAAAGGACCACTTGATAGGATTTTTGTGGTTAAATCCTTATCAAGTGGGGGAGACTTGTATAACGATGGTCAAAGGAATTTGATCGTCGAAGTGGTCATTTGTTGGTTTTGAATCAAGCTTGTTCTATTCTCTAATCAAGACTAGAACAAGTTCGGTTGGAATATTTTGTCTTGGGACAAGGTATAATCATCACCGGATTCGAGGACGAATCCATTACAAGTGGGGGAGACTTGTCACGCCCCCAATCCTAGAAAGGATTTGTCGGGACGGCCATGGTTCGAAGAAACGTACCAGCCAGTCTTAGGACATCAAGGCAAGCGTTCCATGGTCGAGAAAGAAGGTTAAGAACATAAGGAAACTTAGACTTAACCTTATATAAGCTAAGAGACAGCTAGGACGAATAAGACGGTAACTGGACGAAGTAGACAAGTAGCTCGGCCAGCTCAACGAAGCTAGGTTTAGTTCACTCCATCTCAGTCCCTACTAAGTCAGCTCCACTAGCTGGACTACTAGCTCACTCAGCTGAGGCAGCTGAGAGTCAGCTCACCTCAGCTAGACGGACTGTTCGGGTTTTAGGCCGATGGTCCGGGTCCGGGTCAGTGGCGGGCTGTGAGGTCCGGCCATGAGGCCATGGGCTGTTGGGTCTTTGGACAAGGCCGTGGGCTAAGTCCAGGAGGCTTGGGGCGTGGGTTGGGATTATTACCGACCCCAAACCCAATCAGAAAGGGCGATGGGATGCAAGTAGCTGAGAGGGCACAACCCTTGGCCGATGGTGCCCGTTCGCTAGCAAGTCGTGCCAGTTCGTGGGGCAAGACTTACCCCCTCGTTTTCTATAAATATGGGGCCTCTCCTGTTGGTTTAATTATCTAATTCCATAGTAAAATACTCAGAGAAAAACGTAGAGAGAGAGAGAGAGAGAGAGAGTCCCAGCCAAGAGTTCGGCCGGAAAAGGGCCGGTCGTGGTGGTTTTGTATCTCCGGCAAGGAGAACGGTTTAGGAAAGAGGAGGCAGTGTGGTTATGAATACCCAAGGCATAGAGAAAGGTCTGGAGAAGGACTCCAAAGCCGTGGTTCAGTCAGATAGTGTAGAAACCCTTTAAAAAAAAAAAAAAAAAAGAATGGTCAAGTATCTTTTGGATGATCGAGTCGCGGATGATCATATTGTTCTTGTCTGAACCATGAGTCAAGTATGCCACTGGACAATGGTTAGACAATGTAGTAGATTGATTCAAATGATGTTTGAAGCAAGACAATTTTGGAAGCACAACAGGGAGACCGGAAATTGGGCGAAAAACCCTAAATTTCGGTATTACGAAATTTTTCGAAGAAGCCGAAAGCTCGGTAAATATTTTTCCTCAAGATCAGAGTCCCAGTAGGGCTTATTAAAAATACTCAGGCCATCAGAACGGGCGTAGAAAAATATTTGGGATTGATCGCGGGACGAAGATTCACCGAAAAGGCCAAAATCGGCCAAATCGACCGAGAAGCTCGAGGTGGCTTGATGTGTATGTGTTCAGGACGTGGTGGCAGGCTCTTGACAGTGTGTGTGTCAAGGGAAGCAGGAGGTGTTGCAGTACATGTAACATGTACATGCAAGTAGACATGTGGAGCACGAGGTGTTGCGATGCATGTGACCGAAGCATGCGGCCAGCCATGTGTGAGATGGGGTGTCGACCTGCATGCACTTCAGTCATGCAGCAGGCCATCTGGACGTGGGTGTGTCATCCTGCATGAGACTGAGGCATGGAGCCAGCCATGTGGAGCACGAGGTGGAATGGCCAAGCACGAGGTGTCGCGATGCATGCGACCGGGCCATGCAGCCAGACATGTGGAGGACGTGGTGTCAGCTTGCATGTGAGCAGGCCATGCATCCAGACAGGTAGAGGGCGTGGTGTCACCTTGCATGTGAGCAGGCCATGCTGAAGGACAAGTGGAGCACGAGGTGTCGCCACGCATGCGTCCGGAGCCATGCGAAGCGACACACGGACTGCCACACGGCTTGTTCTGATTGGTTGCTGATTCCTATAAATAAGCCACGACCCCCTCTCATTTCAAACCATCCAGAACACATCAAACCTACTTCAAAACATAAAGAGAAAGCAAAGAAAGAAAGATCGAGTTTCGATAGTTTTCGAGAGGCAGTTTTCGAGAACAGTTACTCTGCCGATTTTGAGTCAGCACCTGTAGAAGGTTCTGTTCAAGTGAAGAGAGATCAGTTCTAGTGGAGACCAGTTCAAGTGGAGATCAGTCCAGACGTGGGTCTACTTGTGAAGGTCGGGAAAGGGTTCGGATCGCAGAAGTCGGGTTTGGGGTCAAGGCCACGGTCAACCAAAAACTGTGAGTTATAATCAATTGATTGCTGAGTTGTTTTTATGCAGGGTCCCATTACTTGGAAGTTGGATCATGGCAGGAGGCCAGGTTTAACTGAGTAACGGTTTGAGTAGTTAATAATTGAGGTTTTGTTGATTAAGTTGATAGCATGCTTAGTTATTGCTTGAGAACCGTAGTAGCATGCTAATGGTTAGGTTGATTGGTTAGTTAGCGAATGCAGAATGCTTAGATGTTTTCAGGTGACCAGTAGTGAGCTCGTAGAAAGCGCGGGAGGCTAGGCTGGCTGGTGTAGATTTGCATCTTTTTGCTTAAGACGCTTTCAGACTATAAGTATGTACTTTCGCTTTCTTGGCATGCCACCACTTGTATAATATTTTGTGTATTGTAAACCAGATATTATATAAGATAAATAAAGCGAATGTTTTGTGAAACTACCTTGTTGTTCTGATATTAGCTTGTCCGAGCTAACACAACGTCAGATTGGAGTACGGGTTGAGAAGCCTTAGGCTTTGGTCTGACGGGACGTGTTAGTGGGCGGCCTGGCCTAGTTACAAATTGCACTTTTTGTAACTTTGGCTGGATTGCCCGTTAACCCGTCTTGTAGCGCTCCTGAGCCTTGGTAGACGGTCGGGCCGTCGGTCATGTTCTTGTTTGATTGTTGGCCGGTGGTTTGACCTATGCCTAGAACGGTTCGGGGGTGTTACAGAGGTGGTATCAGAGCATGGTTTCGTCCATGCGTGACACAAGTGCTTTTTTTTAACGGTTTTATCGAGTCAAAGGAGTCGCAAAAAGATGATTAGGAAACCAGCTGCTTCCCGTGGTAGGAATATGACTTACCCTTTTTATTGTGTGCAGATGGCCAATCGCGGGACAGGTGATGATGGACGAGTACGGATATGGGGAGAGGGTATGGATTGGACAGGCGGAGGTTTGGGTCACAGATCAGATCAGGATAATGGAAATGGCATTAGTGAGATGTTTGGACACGATAGGAGCCCTCTGCAGAGAACAAGATCTTTTCCTGTTTACGGTAACATGACTAGAGTGAGAGAAGACAGTATGGCGAGTATTGGCCCAAGTCGTAATTGGGACCAGAGACATCAACATGATCAATCCACTCAATCAAACCCAAGGCCAGATCAGAACCGTGCCACCGAAAGACCACAAGATCATGGAACCGAAAACACCTTGAAGCTTTTACATGACGTGATGACCGAGGCACTTAGTAACCAAGGCAGGCGTACTCAACCCCCTGAAGTTTCCAAGCTATTATCTACCATGAAGAACATTGAATCCTACAAGTTCAAAGGAGGATCCGATCCTATTGAGGCCGACAAGTGGATTACTATGATGGAGAAGAATTTTGAAGCCATGGAGTGCCCGGAGGAGTATAAGAAGAAGATCGCTGTGTACTACTTGGAAGGCGACGCCACAGGATGGTGGGACAGCATAGACAGACAGCGTGGACACAACATCACATCATGGGAGTCGTTCAAGGGAGAGTTTGAGAGGAAATACTTTCCTCCAGAAGCAAAGCATCGATTGGAGCGCCAGTTCATGAACCTTGTTCAAGGAGATCGGCCAGTGAGGAGTTACGAATCTGAGTTCACAAGGTTGAGGCGACATGTCTTTGATGGGCATGAAGATGAAGCAACTATGATCCGTAACTTTATGTACGGATTGAAGCCGGAGCTTGGAAGTCGTTTAGCTGGAAGCAACTTTAGCAGCTTATCTGACCTAGTGGAAAAAGCTGTTAATGTTGAAACTGTATTGGAGGCTGAAAGGAAGACCTTACCACATTCTGGTGGACACACCAAGTTTAGCCAAGGAGAAAGGCCAAATTTCAACAAGGGTCCAAGATCTTACAAAGGAAAAGGACGAGGATTTGGAGGCCAAGCCAACAATCGTGGTAACACTGTGGTGTGTTACATATGTGATCAACCGGGACATATTTCTAAGTTTTGTCCCAACAGACAACGGAGTAACCAGCAGCGTTATTCATCAATAAGGATGGAAGATGTTACTTGTTTCTCTTGCGGTATGAAGGGCCATTATGCATCGTCATGTCCAAACAAGCCAATCCCAGCGACCCCTCTCGCAATCCGAGCTCCTCCTAGCCGTCCAGCTATTGAGCCAGCACCAAAGAAGCAAAACCTAGGAGGTAGAGTTTATGCCTTAGGTGTAGAAAACCCAGACAATGCAGGACCGTCAAGCGGTCCCATCACATGTATTGTGGGTGCTTAACCTCTTCTTTTTATTGAATGGAAATTTAGTTGTTGGAATCTAGTTAGTATGCTGGTTAGTTATAGATTGCTTGATCGCTAGGTTGCGCGTTTAGAAATTTAGGATGATGATTGATGGTTGTGAGAATTTTGATTAGTATTTTTGTGATTAAGATATTGTTGATTGGATTACTGTGGCAGGAACCATACATGTTGCTGGTAAACCCACACATGTATTGTTCGACTCGGGGGCAACACATAGTTTTGTGACCCCTGAAGTAGCTGCCCGGTTTTGGGATTGTTTTGTGGTTGACAGGATAGACGTGGCCGTTTTGACCCCCGCAGACCGAACCCTTCAAGCAAATCAGTGTATCAAGAATGTTCCATTGGTCATTCAAGGCAAAGAGTTTGTGGCGGATCTGTTAGTCGTGCCTTTGAAAGGGTACGAGGTAATCCTTGGAATGGATTGGTTATCGAGCTATGGAGTTCAGATCGACTGTGGAAGGGGAAGGTTGTTGTTCGGCAGAGGTAAACGACCAGAGATGGTATACTATGGAATCAGTCCTAGTATGACCGTGTCTTTAGTAGCAGCGATGAGAGTACAAGATTTGTTTCAAGACGGGGATGTATATTTGGTGACCTTATCGGTTAGTGGAGGAGCCACTAATGATGAAGTTAAGGTCGAAGACATAGAAGTGGTCCAAGAGTTTGAGGATATCTTTGCACCACTAAAGGAATTACCTCCACCTCGGAGTAATCCCTTTACCATTACTTTGGAGCCTGAAGCAAAACCTATAGCTAAGGCACCATATCGGATGGCACCTGCGGAATTAGCCGAGCTAAAGAAACAATTGGAAGATCTATTGGAAAAGGGATTCATCCGGTCGAGCTCTTCACCTTGGGGAGCTCCTGTGTTATTTGTGAAGAAGAAGGATGGAAGCATGAGGTTGTGTATCGATTATCGTGGTATCAACAACATCACGATAAAAGATAAGTATCCTCTTCCGAGGATAGACGAGTTGTTAGACCAACTAAAGGGAGCTAGTTGGTTTTCGAAGATTGATTTGGCATCAGGGTATCACCAAATTCCTATTGCCAAGTCAGACATTATGAAGACGGCGTTTCGGACGAGGTATGGGCAGTACGAGTTTGTAGTTATGCCCTTTGGTCTCACAAACGCGCCTGCGGCTTTCATGCGTTTGATGAATGAAGTGTTTCACGACTATCTCGACAAGTTCGTGATCATTTTCATTGATGACATCCTGGTGTACTCGAGAAGTAAGGAAGAGCACAAAGAGCATCTGAGACTGGTTATGGAGAGGTTACGGAATCAGAAGCTATTTGCCAAGTCCAGCAAGTGCTCGTTTTGGAAGAGAGAGATAGGATTTCTGGGTCACATAGTATCAGGAGAGGGCGTGGCTGCTGATCCAGAAAAGGTCCAAGCCATACGAGAATGGCCTCGACCTACCACTGTGACAGAAGTGAGGAGTTTTCTCGGACTTGCGGGCTATTATCGGAAGTTTGTTAAGGACTTTTCCTCCATTGCAAAGCCTTTAACTAAACTTACCGGTAAAGGAGTTCCTTTCTTATGGGTGGAAGAAACCGAGAAGGCATTCAAGAAGTTGAAGGAAGCTCTCACGACCGCACCTGTGTTAGCTTTGCCTGAGCAAGGTAAACCTTACACGGTTTACACGGATGCTTCACGAGTTGGGTTAGGTTGTGTTCTTATGCAAGATGGGCGAGTCATTGCATATGCTTCGCGACAACTACGGAAGCATGAGGATAACTACAGTACACATGACTTGGAGTTAGCGGCCGTGGTGTTCGCTTTGCGAATTTGGAGATCTTACTTGTATGGAGAAGAAGTGGAGGTATACACGGACCATCAAAGTCTTAAATACCTCTTCACTCAGCCAGATCTCAACCTGCGCCAGCGTAGGTGGATGGAGTTTGTGGCAGACTACGACATACGGATTCGCTACCATCCTGGTAAAGCGAATGTTGTTGCGGACGCCTTAAGTCGAAGAAAGTTGGACGCAGATTTAGAGAAAGAAGTGGAGCTATTGAACCAGGAGTTGAAACAAGTGAAGTTGGTCGTTTTGGAAGGGCAGACAAGCGAGCCATTGGGACTTCAAGCGGTGAATCAGGCCAGCTTGATTCAGAGAATTCGAGAAGAACAACTTAAGGATGAGAAGTTACTGAAGATTGCTGAAGAACTCAAAGGACAAGCCGGGCCAAATAATGCGGGATACTACTTGGCGGAGGACGGAACCTTGCTAATTAATGGGAGGATCACGGTTCCTAAAGGACAAGGGCTGAGAGATGAGATACTAAGGATTGCACATCATTCTTTACTCAGTATCCATCCTGGAAGTTCGAAGATGTACCGAGACGTGAGAAGATACTATCATTGGCCGGGCATGAAGAGATCAGTAGCACAATGGGTTGCTCAGTGTGCAACTTGTCAACAAGTCAAGGTGGAACATCAAGTTCCAGGAGGATTGTTGCAGAGTCTTCCGATACCTCAATGGAAATGGGACTCTATTTCCATGGATTTCATCACTGGATTACCTACTGCTCCAGGTAGATCGAACAACTCGATATGGGTTATTGTGGATAGGTTAACCAAGGTTACACACTTGTTGCCTATGCGGGACACTGATAAAGTTGAAGTTTTGGCCGAGCTGTACATCAACCAAATCGTGAAGTTACATGGTGTACCCTCAGACATCATCTCAGATCGCGATCCAAGGTTCACGGCATCATTCTGGGAAGCACTGCAAGAAGCCTTGGGAACTAAACTTTACAAAAGCACGGCGTTCCATCCAGAAACAGATGGCCAAACGGAGAGGACCATTAGGACCATCGAGGACATGCTGCGGATGTGTATTCTCGATTGGGCAGGAACTTGGGAGAAGCATTTACCATTGGTCGAGTTCTCTTACAACAATAGTCATCATTCGAGCATAGGGATGTCACCTTATGAAGCGTTATACGGAAGACCATGCAAAACGCCTATGTGTTGGACAGAAGTGGGCGAAAGAAGAATGTTTGGGTCACCTATTGTTCAGGAGACCATGATTAAACTGGAGACGATTCAGGCCAACATGAAGAAGGCTCAGGACCGTCAGAAGAAGTACGCAGACCAGTCAAGAAGAGAAGTAACTTTTGAGATAGGAGATTGGGTCTATTTGAAGGTTACTGCACAGAAAGGGAAGGACAGATTTGGCAAGGTCGGGAAACTTGCGGTCAGGTTCATTGGTCCGTACAAGATCATCGGGAAAGTTGGTGAGGTAGCTTACCGATTGGATCTGCCAGCAGATATGCATCTACATCCAGTATTCCATGTTTCCATGCTTCGGAAACATATACGGGATCCAAGTGCTGTTGAGCCCGAGAGAATCGAGGAGTTGGAGACAAACCTTACGTATCTGGAAGGACCAATCAGATTAGGATAACGGCGTATTCGGAAGCTCAAAAATCGTGAGATTGCTCAAGTACAAGTGTTCTGGGGAAGACAAAACAGGATTCATGTTACTTGGGAGGATGAAGCGAGATTTAAAACCGATCACCCAAAGTTTTTCCGAGAGGACGTTGTAATGGAAGAAGGAGGCCCCTCAGAGCCTTAGAATTCGAGGACGAATTCTGTTAACGGGGGGAGAATGTATCTTTTGGATGATCGAGTCGCGGATGATCATATTGTTCTTGTCTGAACCATGAGTCAAGTATGCCACTGGACAATGGTTAGACAATGTAGTAGATTGATTCAAATGATGTTTGAAGCAAGAACTTTTGGAAGCACAACAGGAGACCGGAAATTGGGCGAAAAACCCTAAATTTCGGTATTACGAAATTTTTCGAAGAAGCCGAAAGCTCGGTAAATATTTTTCCTCAAGATCAGAGTCCCAGTAGGGCTTATTAAAAATACTCAGGCCATCAGAACGGGCGTAGAAAAATATTTGGGATTGATCGCGGGACGAAAATTCACCGGAAAGGCCGAAATCGGCCAAATCGACCGAGAAGCTCGAGGTGGCTTGATGTGTATGTGTTCAGGACGTGGTGGCAGGCTCTTGACAGTGTGTGTGTCAAGGGAAGCAGGAGGTGTTGCAGTACATGCAACATGTACATGCAAGTAGACATGTGGAGCACGAGGTGGAACGGCCAAGCACGAGGTGTTGCGATGCATGTGACCGAAGCATGCGGCCAGCCATGTGTGAGATGGGGTGTCGACCTGCATGCACTTCAGTCATGCAGCAGGCCATCTGGACGTGGGTGTGTCATCCTGCATGAGACTGAGGCATGCAGCCAGCCATGTGGAGCACGAGGTGGAACGGCCAAGCACGAGGTGTCGCGATGCATGCGACCGGGCCATGCGGCCAGACATGTGGAGGACGTGGTGTCAGCTTGCATGTGAGCAGGCCATGCATCCAGACAGGTAGAGGGCGTGGTGTCACCTTGCATGTGAGCAGGCCATGCTGAAGGACAAGTGGAGCACGAGGTGTCGCCACGCATGCGTCCGGAGCCATGCGAAGCGACACACGGGCTGCCACACGGCTTGTTCTGATTGGTTGCTGATTCCTATAAATAAGCCACGACCCCCTCTCATTTCAAACCATCCAGAACACATCAAACCTACTTCAAAACATAAAGAGAAAGCAAAGAAAGAAAGATCGAGTTTCGATAGTTTTCGAGAGGCAGTTTTCGAGAACAGTTACTCTGCCGATTTTGAGTCAGCACCTGTAGAAGGTTCTGTTCAAGTGAAGAGAGATCAGTTCTAGTGGAGACCAGTTCAAGTGGAGATCAGTCCAGACGTGGGTCTACTTGTGAAGGTCGGGAAAGGGTTCGGATCGCAGAAGTCGGGTTTGGGGTCAAGGCCACGGTCAACCAAAAACTGTGAGTTATAATCAATTGATTGCTGAGTTGTTTTTATGCAGGGTCCCGTTACTTGGAAGTTGGATCATGGCAGGAGGCCAGGTTTAACTGAGTAACGGTTTGAGTAGTTAATAATTGACGTTTTGTTGATTAAGTTGATAGCATGCTTAGTTATTGCTTGAGAACCGTAGCATGCTAATGGTTAGGTTGATTGGTTAGTTAGCGAATGCAGAATGCTTAGATGATATCGCTAAGTTGTGGATAGTTAGGTATTCTGGAATTAGTCTTTATGCTAGATTCTGGAATGTGGTTGATTGTGTTGTGATTATTACTTGAAACCTTGTGTTATTTTTACCGGGTTTAGTATTAATCGTATAATGGCCGATAGCATTTGTGTAACCCACAATGCTAGGCATATTGGGGTGAGTTAGTGTTCCTTCAGACCTCGTACCCGGCGGGTTCAAGGAAACCCCTTATTCGCTGGATCGGGAAGACTCAGACGAACGGTGTCATGTACTATGGCTGAGTATTACACGACGGTGTAATGGGACAGTGACCCGAAGGACTGTGGGCTGTCGCGCGGTGACCCGAAGGACTGTGGGCCGCGGTCGGTTGAAAGTTCCTTCTTCCGGCCTTTGTGGTAGGGAGATAGGATATTGCCGATAGTGAAGGAGGAACCTAACGTCACCAGGGCCCGAGTTTGTTATATATATTATATCGTGTTTTGGGTTGTTAAACCCTGGTTTAAATCGAGTTTGAGTTTGGTGATAAGCTAGTAATTAGCGTAATGCTAGTTATCTTGCTATGGTTTACCGCTGCGTATTTTGAATATTGCTTATTGTTATTAAATTGTGTTGTTAGGTGAACCTCTCGCTTTAGATTGTTTGGGGTGGGATAGCGAGGGGTTGTCTTTGTTAGCGGGGGATTGTAACTCGCTGAGTAATGCTAGATTACTCACTCCTCACTCGTTGTTGTTTTCAGGTGACCAGTAGTGAGCTCGTAGAAAGCGCGGGTAGATTTGCATCTTTTTGCTTAAGACGCTTTCAGACTATAAGTATGTACTTTCGCTTTCTTGGCATGCCACCACTTGTATAATATTTTGTGTATTGTAAACCAGATATTATATAAGATAAATAAAGCGAATGTTTTGTGAAACTGCCTTGTTGTTCTGATATTAGCTTGTCCGAGCTAACACAACGTCAGATTGGAGTACGGGTTGAGAAGCCTTAGGCTTTGGTCTGACGGGACGTGTTAGTGGGCGGCCTGGCCTAGTTACAAATTGCACTTTTTGTAACTTTGGCTGGATTGCCCGTTAACCCGTCTTGTAGCGCTCCTGAGCCTTGGTAGACGGTCGGGCCGTCGGTCATGTTCTTGTTTGATTGTTGGCCGGTGGTTTGACCTATGCCTAGAACGGTTCGGGGGTGTTACAGATAGGGTCAGTGGGTAACCACCGACTCATCGGCTAAGATAATCGGACAGTCCGAACCGGTCTAGCCATGGGCGTTTGGATTGTGTCCTATTCTTCTCATTCTTTTCATCCAATTCTTCTTCTACTCCTTCTGTACATTGGTGTGGCCTTGTTGATGTGTTGGGATTGGTTATAACCGTGGTTCTGGAAGAGTAATGCGGTCGCGGTCCATAACCGACGAGTTAGGCGCGCGCATGGTCTAAACCGTCCTCAGGTGATCTGATTGGATAGGGGCGGTTCTGTTCTGTTCTGAACGGTTGCAACCCTTCCTTGAGCAGTCGCAATGGTTCATGACTTGGGTAGGTTAAGGCGTGATCCTTTGGCCATAGGCCGGACACACGCACGGACCAGACAGTCCATAGGACGGGTAGGTCGAACAGTTGGAGCATCTGAATGGGTGCGAGATGCCAAGGGTCATGAGTTGCCAAGAGGCACGAGTGTCCAAAGGGTACTAATTCCCGAAGGGTGTGAGTTCCAAACGGTGCCATTGGTTCAAGGCTTAGGCCGAACCAAGTGGACAGTCCGCGGCTGCATTGTCGAACGGACGGACGGTTAGTTTAACTGGAGTGTTGCGCAGCAAGGTCTGATCGGTTGCAAGGCAATCCGGTTTGGTCTTCGGCCTTACTCTGTGGTATGGATCCAGGCTTTGGGTCGGATCAGGTAAGAAGGTCCGTGAGACTTTGGGCCGGACTTATACCAGACGGTTAGACGGGACTATGGACGATCCGACTATGGTTGGATGGTTCTAGTCGCAAAGGCTAAGTAGGATATCTTACAATCAACCTCGGGTTGGTGAGTAGGATAGGCGCCATATGCCTTATATAGGGCGTACACCCACATGATGGCAATGGAAGGCCGGTTATATCAGTACATGCTAAGTGGACGATGGCTTATCAAGTCTAGTGGTCGGATCATGTTTCATGACGATGGTTTGATGGCCGAGCACTAGTATGGATAGTCACGTTTCTGGAGTAAGAGTATCAGAATACCTCCGATCACCTTAGACCAACAACCAAAGAACACCAACGCTCCTATCGAATATCACTCTAGGCTTTTCAACCCGAAAACGAAATATCCGATAGTTAGTTCGTCCGGACAAGGACTAATATCATATGGAACCCATACTTTAAAAACAATCTTTATATATATCATTTAAAGGCATCTTACAAAATTTGTTATAAATTAACCTCGAGGTTTTCGGTCTACAAATCTTATAAATAAGATATATCAAAATGACTTTGCAAAGAATAAAACTACCGCTGGCTAATGATGTTTCTTCCTGTCCTAGAGTAAGGTCTCCCGTCTACTGGTTACCTGCATCACAAATGAGTCATGAGTAACTAATTTACTCAGTGAGCCTAGTCCCTCACCCCAACATATATTAATAATATTCTCAAGCAATCAACTTCATTTGTATGCAGTGGAAATATATTCCATAACTGAATATTTATATATAAGGCCTATCCTTCCATCATTGTGAATCTAATCATATACCTCACTTCCTATTCCCGTCTCTCATATCATTCATATAATCATATTTATATATATATATATATACCAGACCCGAGAAACCAGAAAGGCTAAATGAGTCTATCAAGTTAGCATCACCATCATCGCCATCAGATATTCCAAGATCGAACATCTAACGCTGCTTGCAGTTACACGGCCTCCAGGGTGAGACCCCATCATCGTGTCTTCGTGACCTTGTTCCATATCGCAGGACCAATTCACGGTAATCATCATTCATACGAGAATATTTTGGAAGACAGGTATATAATAAGACTTCACATGATTAATACTTCCATACTTAATTATATTTAATACTATACATATGTATTAGTACTTGAGAACAAATACTAAGGTTTGGAATAAACCTCTATGATCATTCATAAATATTTAATAAGTGTTTACACTAAGTAAACACCTTACCAATTCAATATTGATCAAGAGACAAAGCCTATCAATCATCTACAATCAGTACGTTCAATCAAGAAATATTCATTCACTACTCACCACTCATCTATCTAGACTCACCTTTGATTCCATGAGATTGGCTAGGGAAGACTAGACTCGAGCTCAACTAATAACACTCTATTTCACTCCTGATTCAGAATGTGTGGATACAAGATCAGTCAGGTTGATTCCAACAGAAACTCTACTCAGCTTAGTTCAAAGCAGTTCAGTTCGGTTGAAGGATAATTCAGTTCAGCTAAGCCTTTAAAAAAATATCTAAGGGACATAACTGAACCAAGATCAATCCACACACAGGTTTAAAAAATAATCTGGACAGGAAGCTTAACAAATCAGTCCACTTGTTCCAAACAAAACTTCTCTGAACTAGTATGTGGGAACCGAAATTCGCACTGTCGATTTCCGTTTAAATAAGGAAACTAGGAAAACCCTAATTTCCCAGAGGTCCCGGATCTCTGCGAGAGCCAATGACAAGTAACCAAATATATGCGGAAATCATGAAAAGATAACAAACGAGTTTAGAGAAAACATTAGATCTGATTTCGAGTCCGCGTAAGAGCGTTGCGATCATTACAAGAGATCATAAGAGCTTTGGCCGCATAGGTTGTCAGCGAGTTACTTAGTTCTAGCTTCCTAAAAGCTCAAACCTAGTTGAGTCGCAGCTCGATAACAAAAGACGAAAAAGATCCATAAAAGGTTTTTGATTGATTTCGGACTGAACCTTGTTAAAGGCTGCCTACGTACCCCTTTTGAGGATCAAGCCGAACGTAGTTCAATTAATAGAGCTGGACAAGAGATCGAACTGCCTGGGCGAGTTCGTCTAGTAGTTGAGTGCCAGTCATAGAAACCGAACTTGTCGAGAATAAAGCCTAAAGTTTCTAAGTGCAGAGAATTCCGAGTATTAAAAGCTCTCCCTCATGCTCCTCGCCTAGGACTCCTTATATACTAGCTCCAAGGTTGGTTTACGCTTTTACTCTTCTGCCCTTAAGCCGTCATAGCATAAAAATGGAGATATTCCATTTTTCCCGATTTTCACAATTATCTTCAAAACTTCCGTACTTATCCGCGGAAACTTGACATTTATCCTTCCTTGTGGACCAAGCGTAAACCGGGCTGTGGTTTACGGGCCTTTGGTTAAGAAATCGCAGGAAGGGCCTCGAGTCGTGTTTTAGGTCCCTTTGGGCCTTCTTCCGACTCGAAGAGTTTACTACGATTTCTTTCGACAAAGAAAGAACTTTCCGCGGTTTCTAATCCGCGAAGTTTGATCGATGATTTAGAATAGCGGAAAACATAGACTGAGCTCGCTACGGTCTTCGGGAGATAGCATTTGAAGGTTTGACGAGAATGCATGGACTGGTGTCATACCGATGTTCGGAAGAGCTCAGTCGCTACGCAGCGACCGAACTTTGGCTCGAGCCCGGTCGCTACGTAGCGACCGAGCGAGATGGACGCTCGGTCGCTACGTAGCGACCGAGCTTGGCTCAGGCTCAGTCGCTACGTAGCGACCGAGCGAGACGGACGCTCGGTCGCTATGTAGCGACCGAGCTTGGCTCGGGCTCGGTCGCTACACGAGACGAACGCTTAATCGCTATGAAGATTTCTCGTAGAAATTTTTAAAACGAAACTGGCTTTCTGAAGCCGGAAAAGGCTTCAATACTTTGGCTAATCGTCGAGTTTCAGTTTGATATTGGTACAAGTTTTCTGTACGCATGATTGCGACAAGAAATGATGTATAGTTTTTGAGATAATGTCCATGATCGTCTGGATATGTTGCTAGCGTTTAGACGAATATTAAGATTGTCGTTTGCCTATTCTTGACGATTTGCAGAAGTTTTTTGAAGTTTGGGAGTATACGAGTATAGTATACGTACCTACTCCCCTTCTTTTTTTTTTTACGAAAGAAAAACGGTTGAACCGATACTTTGAAGGGTTGTGTACGTTTCCTCTTCTGATGTTTGGAATGATCGATAATTCGGGACGATTTATAGACGACGCTTGGACTGCGATTTGGTTGTTTCCACGTTGACGACTTGGGATATGTCGGTTTCGAGAAAATTGCCAGAAACGAATCGGTTTTAAGACAACGTTCATGTCTCTAACTTTTTCTCTCTTTAGGAAGCGAGCTTGATATGCGTGGCGATTGTTTCTCGACTTTCGGAGAGTTTAGATCGGTTTGCAAAATCTTAGTTCTCTCGAAGATGCAGTTTTGTCCCTTCTCAGTTTTGCGTGCTCATTTCCGTTTCCTATTCTCGTGTATGTTCGCCATTTCCGATATTGGTGTTTATCCTTTGAAACTTGACATTTATCTTCCGAACTTGACTGTTATCTTCTCCTTAGATAAGACCTCGATTTTTGTAAAAAGGTTCAACGTAATCGTATAGTTAAGGCGGCTAAGGTGTCAAGTAAACCGTTGCCGTTTTATACGATTAATCTGAATCCATGCGAGAAAATAGGTCTTTGCGGTTTTTTTTTTTTTAATATCATAAAGTTTCAATGGTAACTTCAATCGAGGCGAAACAAGAGACGTTTCGATCGAGATTCAAAAGTGAACGCAAAGATGGAGGTAGGGTGAGCAGAAACAAGCCAAGAAGTTTAAGATGAGTTTTACTTGTTTTTGTCGTAAAATCTCAACGGAAACTCCGATTGAGACGAAACGAAAAGCGTTTCGATGAGAATTCAAAGGAGAACGCAAAGGAGGACCCCTTTGAGGCCTGACAGGTCGCTATAGCGAGTGAGGATGTCATCTCGGTCGCTATAGCGAGTGGAAGGGAGCCGAGACGAGTCCCACTTGTTTTCGTCGTAAAATCTCAACGGAAACTCCGATTGAGACGAAACAAAAAGCGTTTCGAATAGGATTCAAAGGAGAACGCAAAGGAGGACCCCTTTGAGGACTTACAGGTCGCTACGTAGCGACAGATAGTCTGACAGGTCGCTACGTAGAGAGTGGAAGCAAGCCGAGAAGAGTCCTACTTGTTTTCGTCGTAAAATCTCAACGGAAACTCTGATTGAGACGAAACGAAAAGCGTTTCGACGAGGATTCAAAAGACAACCCAAACTAGGACCTTTCTGAGGCCTTACAGGTCGCTATGTAGCGACTGACAGTCTAACAGGTCGCTACGTAGCGAGTGGAAGCAAGCCGAGAAGAGTCCTACTTGTTTTCGTCGTAAAATCTCAACGGAAACTCCGATTGAGACGAAACAAAAAGCGTTTCGACGAGGATTCAAAATAGAATCCAAAGGAGGACCTTTCTGAGGCCTTACAGGTCGCTACGTAGCGACTGACAGTCTGACAGGTCGCTACGTAGCGAGTGAAAGCAAGCCGAGAAGAGTCCTATTTGTTTTCGTCGTAAAATCTCAACGGAAACTCCGATTGAGACGAAACGAAAAGCGTTTCGACAAGGATTCAAAAGAGAACCCAAAGGAGGACCTTTCTGAGGCCTTACAGGTCGCTACGTAGCGACTGACAGTCTGACAGGTCGCTACGTAGCGAGTGGAAGCAAGCCGAGAAGAGTCCTACTTGTTTTCGTCGTAAAATCTCAACGGAAACTCCGATTGAGACGAAACGAAAAGCGTTTCGACGAGGATTCAAAAGAGAACCCAAAGGAGGACCTTTCTGATGCCTTACAGGTCGCTACGTAGCGACTGACAGTCTGACAGGTCGCTACGTAGCGAGTGGAAGCAAGCCGAGAAGAGTCCTACTTGTTTTCGTTGTAAAATCTCAACGGAAACTCCGACTGAGACGAAACGAAAAGCGTTTCGACGGGGATTCAAAAGAGAATCCAAAGGAGGACCTTTCTGAGGCCTTACAGGTCGCTATGTAGCGAGTGGAGAGTTGGCTTGAGCTCGGTCACTACGTAGCGACCGAGCAGTGTGTGCTCGGTCGCTACGTAGCGACCGAGCAGCGTGTGCGTGCTCGGTCGCTACGTAGCGACCGAGCTGTGTGCGTGCTCGGTTGCTACGTAGCGACCGAGCAGTGTGCGTGCTCGGTCGCTACGTAGCGACCGAGCAGTGTGCGTGCTCGGTCGCTACGTAGCGACCGAGCAGCGTGTGCGTGCTCGGTCGCTACGTAGCGACCGAGCAGTGTGTATGCTCGGTCGCTACGTAGCGATCGAGCTGTGTAATCGTTTTGTTGTGTTTCCTTTTTCCGCGATTAACCTAGGGGTTTTTCAGCGGTTTTTGGGAGAACAAGTTTTATCCTTCCGAAATATTTTCGGAAAACGTGTTTTGGTAAAACCCTTACGCATCGAGATTTATTTTGTTCGGTAATAAGTTAAACTTACGGGGTTTGATAAGATTTATCGTTTCCCTTTATGTTTAGAAAGAGAAATCGCGGGCATGTTTTAGTGCTCTTCATGTGGCGGAAGGTCGCGACTAAGTTTTCGATTTTGTTGAACAATGCGGCGTTTGCGTAAGCGTTAACCATAGGAGCAGTCAGAGCTGCGAGTTTGTCTTTCATATATCCAGACATTGTTCCGATCAAGCGTTTTGTGGCCATGAGTAAGAGTAATCCGTACCCCCCCCCCTCCTTCTAGCGCCAAACTGTGGGAACCAAAATTCGCACTGTTGATTTCCGTTTAAATAAGGAAACTAGGAAAACCCTAATTTCCCAGAGGTCCCGGATCTCTGCGAGAGCCAACGACAAGTGACCGAATATATGCGGAAATCATGAAAAGATAACAAACGAGTTTAGAGAAAACATTAGATCTTATTTCGAGTCCGCGTAAGAGCGTTGCGATCATTACAAGAGATCATAAGAGCTTTGGCCGCAAAGGCTGTCAGCGAGTTACTTAGTTCTAGCTTCCTAAAAGCTCAAACCTAGTTGAGTCGCAGCTCGATAACAAAAGACGAAAATGATACATAAAAGGTTTTTGATTGATTTCGGACTGAACCTTGTTAAAGGCTGCCTACGTACCCCTTTCGAGGATCAAGCCGAACGTAGTTCAATTAATAGAGCTGGAAAAGAGATCGAACTGCCTGGGCGAGTTCGTCTAGTAGTTGAGTGCCAGTCATAGAAACCGAACTTGTCGAGAATAAAGCCTAAAGTTTCTAAGTGCAGAGAATTCCGAAAATAAAAAGCTCTCCCTCATGCTCCTCGCCTAGGACTCCTTATATAATAGCTCCAAGGTCGGTTTACGCTTTTACTCTTCTGCCCTTAAGCCGTCATAGCATAAAAATGGAGATATTCCATTTTTCCCGATTTTCACAATTATCTTCAAAACTTCCGTATTTATCCGCGGAAACTTGACATTTATCCTTCCTTGTGAACCAAGCGTAAACCGGGCTGTGGTTTACGGGCCTTTGGTTAAGAAATCGCAGGAAGGGCCTCGAATCGTGTTTTAGGTCCCTTTGGGCCGTCTTCCGACTCGAAGAGTTTACTACGATTTCTTTCGACAAAGAAAGAACTTTCCGCGGTTTCTAATCCGCGAAGTTTGATCGATGATTTAGAATAGCGGAAAACATAGACAGAGCTCGCTACGGTCTTCGGGAGATAGCATTTGAAGGTTTGACGAGAATGCATGGACTGGTGTTCATACCGATGTTCGGAAGAGCTCGGTCGCTATGCAGCGACCGAACTTTGGCTCGAGCCCGGTCGCTATGTAGCGACCGAGCGAGATGGACGCTCGGTAGCTACGTAGCAACCGAGCTTGGCTCGAGCCCGGTCGCTATGTAGCGACCGAGCGAGACGAACGCTTGGTCGCTACGTAGCAGCCAAGGTGTCGGAACTAATCTTATTTAGGAATGATGGTTCAAGGTGTCGGAACTAATCTTATTTAGGAATGCATCGGTTGGTATGAACAAGTCATATCTATCGTCTGGGTTATGTCCCAAGGCCGATCAGGCCAGATGATGACTCATCAGTTCCAAGTCATGTGCGGAAGGTTGGTTGATTGACTTAGGATCTAATGAGCTTTGTCAGTCCATAAGATGGACTTGGTACTATTGCCTATAAGGCAAAAGGATTTTGGATTGTGCATGAGCCGAGAAAGGCCAGATGCAAACCCTTATCCTTTCAAAGACTTCTCAAAGGTTGAATGACTAAGTACCTAGGGGAGTTGTTTGATGCAGGAATCAAGATAAGGACCTTAAGTAAGATCATTGAGTGATCGTGGTCCAGCTGTCAAGCAAGATCAATTTGAGTCAATGGAGGACCGATGAGCTAATAAGCTCCATAGATGTGGCAAAGGTATGATATAGCATTTACTTATGTAGATCTAGATAGAATGGTTTAGGGGAATGGAACCTCAGAATCGTATGGCTTGGTTTGGGTTTAGGATGGACCTTTAAGCTAATTGGTAGTTGAGTAAACTGACCAAGGCTAAGGTGATTCGACCAGACAAGTGTTAGATTGGTTTTAGACCAATGGTTTCCTAGAGAATAATCCGCTGCGTATCTGTTGAAAGGATTCGACCAGACAAGTTAGCTCTCGCCTTTAGGCGATATTATAAATAAGGGCAAAAATTAAGAGGTTCGGCCAGGAAGTGGACCGAGCGACGTGAGGCATCGACCGCGGCCTAGGCGGCCGGGATCGGGTCTTACACAAACAGTCCCCGGGAAGGGCCAGCGTGCTGAGTCCTAGGACCAACGTGCTGATATGTGTACTGATGGACAGCCACGGACGTCCTGTGTGTGCTGATGGACACACACGGACACACACGGACAGCCACGGATGTCCTGTGTGTGCTGACAGACACCCACGGACGTCCTGTGTGTGCTGACGGACACCCACGGATGTCCTGTGTGTACTGAACAGACAGCCCACGTGGGCCGAAATCACCCGAACAGTCCTCGGGAAGGGCCAGCATGCTGAGTCCAAGGAGCAGCGTGCTGATATGTGTACTGATGGACAGCCACAGACGTCATGTGTGTGCTGACGGACACACACAGGACAGACAGCCACGAACGTCCTGTGTATGCTGGCGGACACCCACAGACACACACGAACACACACGGACAGCCATGGACGTCCTGTGTGTGCTGACGGACAGCCACAGACAGCCACAGACGTCCTGTGTGTGCTGGCGGACCCCCACGGACGTCCTGTGTGTACTGAACAGACAGCCCACGTGGGCCAAAATCACCCAAACAATCCACGGGAAGGGCCAGCATGCTGAGTCCAAGGACCAACGTGGTGATATGTGTACTGATGGACAGCCACAGGCGTCCTGTGTGTGCTGACGGACACAAAAGGACACACACAGACACACATGGACAGCCACAGACGTCCTGTGTGTGCTGGTGGACGCCCACGGACGTCCTGTGTGTACTGAACAGACAGCCCACGTGAGCCAAAATCACCCGAACAGTCCACGGGAAGAGTCAATGTGCTGAGTCCAAGGACCAACGTGCTGATATGTGTACGGATGGACAGCCACAGACGTCTTGTGTGTGCTGATGGACACACAGAGACAGCCCCGGACGTCTTGTGTGTGCTGATGGACACACACGGACGTCCTGTGTGTGCTGACGGATACCGACAGACGTCCTATGTGTACTGAACAGACCACCCACGTGGGCCAAAATCACCCGAACAGTCCACGGGAAGGGTCAGCATGCTGAGTCCAAGAACCAACGTGCTGATATGTGTACTGATGGACAGCCACGGACGTCCTGTGTTAACTGACGGACAGACACGGACACACACGGACAGCCACGGACGTCCTGTGTGTGCTGACAGACAGCATGGACAGGCACGGACGTCCTGTGTGTGCTGGCGGACACCCACGGACATCCTCTGTGTACTGAACAGACAGCCCACGTGGGCCAAAATCACCCAAACAGTCCATGAGAAGGGCCAGCGTGCTAAGTCCAAGGACCAACGTGCTGATATGTATACTGATGAACAGCCACGGACGTCCTGTGTGTGCTGACGGTCACACACGGACACACATGGACAGCCACGGACGTCCTGTGTGTGCTGACGGACACACATGGACGTCCTGTGTGTGCTGACGGACACACACGGACGTCCTGTGTGTGCTGATAGACACCCACGAACGTCCTGTGTGTGCGGACGGACACACACGAACACACATGGACAGTCACGGACGTCCTGTGTGTGCTGACAGACAACCACAGACAGCCCCGGACGTCCTGTGTGTGCTGGCGGACACCCACGGACGTCCTGTGTGTACTGAACAGACAGCCCACGTGGGCCAAAATCACCCAAACAGTCCCCGGGAAGGGCCCGCGTGCTGAGTCCAAGGACAAAAGTGCTGATATGTGTACTGATGGACAGCCACGGACGTCCTGTGTGTGCTGATGGATACAAACAGACACACACGGACAGCCACGGATGTCCTGTGTGTGCTGACAGACACCCACGGACGTCCTGTGTGTGCTGACGGACACCCACGGATGTCCTGAACAGACAGCCCACGTGGGCCGAAATCACCCGAACAGTCATCGGGAAGGGCCAGCATGCTGAGGCCAAGGACCAGCGTGCTGATATGTGTACTGATGAACAGCCACAGACGCCCTGTGTGTGCTGACGGACACACACGGAAGTCCTGTGTGTGCTGACAGACAGCCACGGACAGCCACAAACGTCATGTGTATGCTGGCGGATACCCAGAGACACACACGAACATACACGGACAGCCATGGACGTCCTGTGTGTGCTGACGGACAGCCACAGACAGCCACAGACGTCTTGTGTGTGCTGGCGGACACCCACACCCACTCTCAAACTGCACCCTTCCTCTGTGACAGTCCAGAGTGGCCCGGTTCTTTCCAAGCCAGTCCATGCCTAATATCACCTCATGATTCTTAAGGCAGACCAAAACCAGATCCATAGGCATAACTCTATCCTGGATCACTATTGGGATATCCTTTACTCGCCCTAATGAATGCATTACTTGCCCACCGGCCGCATTCACTATGCAAGGATCATCCTCCGTTTCCATCTGGAACAACCCTTTTCCGATCATATCTGGGCTCATAAAGCTGTGTGTAGCTCCAGTATCAAACAGTACGTGTGTTTCCACACCACCAATACATAGGGTCCCTACATAAGACCCCCCTTTTCTAATCATCTAATCCATTCTAAGTTCTGTCATGTCCCCGATCCTGGATAGGATCGTCGGGACATACTTTAGTGCGAGGAGACGCACCAGTCAAGTCACATGACCTAAAGACAAGCGTGTCATGGTCCAAAACGTGGTTAAGGGAATCAGGTAGCTGGAACTTAACCAAATTAAGGCAGATGCAAGCTCAAAGGAGCTGGACAAGCGAGCTGGTAGCTGGACGAGATCCAGGTGAAGCTCGATTGAAGTGGGTGATCAGAATGGATCATGGGAGAACTAAGTATAGCTCTGGAAATAGACCCAGGGACTTAGAAGAATTGAAGAAGGTAAAGGAAGCAAGCTGGACACAGTGTATAACAGCTGGGCGATGCAGTAAGCAAGCTCGACCAGCTAAGTGAACTGTAGTGCAGCTTAATGTAGCTCACTTAAGTGTAGGTCAGCTCCCTGAGCTGGATGGTCAAGCTCACTCAGCTGGGTCAGCTGGGGATCAGCTCAGCTGGACTCAGTGTTCAAGTCATGGGCAGTTGGGCCGGGTCTGGACAGTGGCTGGGCCATGTGGGCGACCCGGGTGTACCGATGGGCTGGTTGGCTCTTGGGATTGAGCCAGGAGCTTGGGAAATCCATGTGGGCTTGTTTGGACTTGTCCAGGAGTGGATTGGCAAGCCCAGGGCGTCTGGAAACTGCCTGAGGCGAATGGGTATGATCTGGACCATTGATTAAATCAATGGCCAGAAATGATACCGAAAGGGTGCAACCTTTGGAAAGGTAACTGCCCCTTCTTCTATAAAAGGCAGGGAAGTCCGTGCCTTTGCAGGCACGCCAGGGCTTCCTCCTACACCCTGAAACACAAAGAAACACAGAGAAAAGACAGATAGTTGGTCGGATTCCCAATCCAAGACCCATGGTGGTGTGAAGGTCATAAAGGGGCAGTTTTGGGAGAGATCAAGGGGGGAAGTTATGAACGACTTTCTGGTGGTTTTGATCAGTGATGTTATCACCCAAAGCATCCTACAGGGCCTGAGAACACACGCAAATGGTGAGGAAAGAAGGTAGATGACCGGAATTCATTCCCAAAGGCCAAGACAGCCTTAAGGAGAGAGGTGTGTGGGAGGGCAGTTTCATGGAAGTGCAAGGGGAGTTATGAACAACCCTGTGGTAGGTTTTCACCACGGATGAACACGTCCTAGGATTCCCCTGTATCTTGGGAACACACGCAAATACCCAGGAGAGAAGGGAGAAGGCCGGACTTCCCTCACAATGGCATGAATAGCCTTGAAGTTGGATGCAGTGTAGAAACTGGTTCATGGAAGTTCCATGGAAGGGATCAGGGGTGCGACCCATGAATGGATCTTATCAATACAGGAGGTATGTGATAAGGATTGATAGAGGCGTGCACTGGAGGAGCATGGCCGAACATAATAAGGAAAGGCACTTGATCTAATCAGATCATGTATAAGGTAACTGATTTTATAATTACTTTCAAGGTTATGTTTCTGTCTTTGTGGTGCGGTTAAGGCCAAGTATGGCACGCCCCTTGAAGACCATATGTTGTGATGTAAACTAAGGATCCAGGACCCTGAGATAAGGGGCGGATCTTAGTTGATCTAACTCATCCATGTGGGATGGAAGTTAGAGGCCACTCATTGGATAGTGATCCATGGTGGATCATGGTGTGTGTGTTAGTTCTGATCATGGTGTGAATCAATGATCCGAATCATGGAGGAGACACATGGGATCCTAGTACATGAGGAACCATGTGGGGTGCAAGGTCCAATTCATTTGGAACCAGCAGCAAGCCGTGGAGGCGAGTAAGGCCAGTACTAAGTGGCATGGACCACAAGTATGGGGCCGGTGTGTTTATCTAAAGAAGGCCGTGTGTAATCCGATCTTTGGCAAGGATGGATGACCTGATCCATAGGTGATGGATCAAGGTGTCTGATCTGATTGATCAAAGGATTCACCGGTGGTAAGAGGAGGACTGATCGGCTTCGTTGGGACATGGTTCCATGGCCGGTTAGGTACGTGTGAAGACTCATCAGTTCTGGGTCATGTGGGGTGGTTGGTTGATTGACTCAGGATCTGATGGGCGTTGTTATTCCATGAGCTGGACTTGGTATCATAAGTTGATAAGGCAAAAGGATGTGGGACAGTGCATGAGCCGGTAAGGGCCAGATGCATGTCCTTAGCTGTTTGAAGACTTCTCAAGGGTTACTTATGTCTGTGGGGATTGTTGGCTGAATGACTAAGTACCTAAAGGAGTTGTTTTGTGTGTGTAAAGGAGCTGGACGCAGTATATGGGAGCTGGCCATAGCTCGGTCCTAGCTCAGTTCGAGTGTGACAGCTCGATCAGCTGGTCTATGAGTTCATTCAGCTAGAGTAGCTGGGCCGATGAGCTAACAAGCTCCGTGGATGTGGCAAAGGTATGATCTAGCAATGTTGCATAGATCTAGATAGAATGGTTAGGGAAATGGAACCTCAGATTTGTATGACTTGGTTCGTGTTCAGAATCAACCTTGGAGCTAGCTGGTAGTTGAGTATACTAACCATTAGCTGAGGTGATTCGACCGGACAAGTATTAGATTGGTTATAGACCAATGGATGATGATATTATTCCGCTGCGTATGTGTTGTATTGATCTAAGCTAGGAAAGACTATGGTAGTCTTGAGCTAAGATCTGAGTTAGCCCTCGCCTATGGGCGATGTTTTAAATAAAGGCCAAAAATTTTGAGAGGTTCGGTCAGGGTATCGACCGCGGCCTTGTCGGCCAGGATCGGGTCTTACAAGTTGGTATCAGAGCATGCTTGATCCTGTTACGGACAGTGCTCAAGGATGCTGAGTTCCAAACCGAAATTATTTCTGAAAACTATGATGACTTGGAACCTTAGCCGTGGTGAGCCAAGCGAGAGTTGAGGTAAGATTGGGTTTCATGCTTGTGAATGGGGAAGTTCCAACATGAGCCGGCTTAGCCAAGATACACTCTTCCACGGCAAGACCCTGAAAACATAAAGGTTAGTTTATCTAGTTATTTGGGAATAGTAGACGGATTGGATGATGGACGCAATGCAAGATCTTTGTATGGACGACCTGGACAAGGGAAGTAACATGGACCAGAGAGTGGCTTAGGTTGAAAGAAACGTGCAGCACTCTCTTGGAGGTAAATGTTATCCCTTGGTGGCCGTTCAAAACAAGTGAGCATATGCAATGTACATGTTAGTCTAAGGGAGACGCTACATGGCTAGTACATGAGTGGGCTTGTGATCAGATGGATCAGCTTGGACTCAGTGTAAGTCAAGGTAGGATTCCTTAAGATTGAGTGAATTGAATGGATCAATTCCAAGAGGAATTGGAAACACGATGTTAAGTATCTTAGTATGATGAGGATTGAGGTATACTATAAACACTTTTGTGAATGGTATGGGACGTTCACAGATGTGTGATGCTTTGGAGAATGGTATGGGACTTTTCCAAATGTGTGATCAAACCGATATCCTACTCATCTAAGTACTTAATGATCGGTGGTGTGGAAACACATTATTTGATACTGGAGCTACACATAGTTTTGTGAGTCCAAGTATGATTGGAAAAGGTTTGTTCCAGTATGGAACATGGGACGGTCCTGAACGAGTGAGTAGGTCAAGTTATGAACTCACTCGGTCTGGTTAAGGACATCCCTGTGGTGATCTTGGATAGGCCGATGTCTATAGATCTGATTGTTGTCCCCCTCAAGCATCATGAAGTGATCTTGGGCATGGACTGGTTGGGAAAGTATCGGGCAACTCTAGATTGTCACCGGGGAAGGGTGCAACTTGAGAACGAGTTTGGACCCCCGATTAAGTACCAAGGAATCAAGCCAACCTCTTGTAGTTTGGTGGTTTCAGCAGTCCAAGTAGAACGGATACTTGGAAATGGTTGTGAGGCCTTTTTGGCTACCATTTACACTGATGAGGTTGTAGGGGCCTGTGACCCAGAGGGTATACCGTTGGTTCGAGAATTTCAGGAAGTGTTTGGGGCACTACAAGGCATTCCCCCTGATAGGGCTGACCTATTCATCATTGAATTGGAACCTGGTACGGCCCCATTATCTAAAAGTCCATATAGAGTGGCACCAGCTAAGATGGCTGAGCTGAAGTCGATCAAGTCCAGTGAGGGATGAGGATCACAGCACAACCAAGTCAGAGATTGACCTATGGTTGGGGTGAGACGGTTGAGTCCTGGAGTGGACCAGAACCGCAATATGATCAAGTCCGTCAAAGGATGAGGATCAGGACACGACCTACTCGGAGATGGACCTATGGTCGGGGTGTAACGGTCTAGTCCCTGAGTGGACCAGGACTGGAATATGATCACGTCCTAAATGGACCAGGATCGTAACATGACAAAGTCCGGTTTGGACAGAAGTCAAGTCGAGGCGGTTTAGTCTTGGGCTAAGATGGCAATATGGCCAAGCTGGGAGAGGCTGTGGCTGGTTAAGGAATGATCCAGTAATTGGGGGCTGGAATCATAAACCTTATTGTCCGGAAGGACTTATGGGAACAAAACAATCTGTTAGGACTCATGGTAGAGTGATCAACCTAAAGATTGGAACATGTTCGCTAGGACTTGGCTGGTGCATCGAGTGGCTTGAGATTGGTTGAAATCTTCTAAGACTTGAGTACGCCAGTATGTTCCTAGCGACTGAATTTGATCTAGTCATGGAACTAAAGTGTTCTACATGGACTTGGGGTCTACTAGGAACGCAACCTGGAGAGTTGGGTCAGTAAACCACAGTCATGTCTTTGGATGGTGCTTGATGGATCACTGATAAGATTTTGGGTAAAATCTCT
>NW_022610290.1:0-17459 GCF_000309985.2 Brassica rapa | reverse complement strand
AAAAGGAACAACCTTTATGGCATTGATTCAAGAAGTGTAACAAGAAACTCTATCAACCTTAAAAGCAGTAGACTTTGACGTACCAGGAGGACAATGCCGCTTGCAGAGATGGTCGACGGGAGGACTCCGAGGACGTCGTCGGCCGGGATTCAAGAGGCAGTCGTAGTAATCTGGAGCGACCCTCTTGAAGGAGAAGTTCATTAACGCCGCCGGAGGCGGAGAAGGGCGGAGAGGCGAGAAACAAACTGTTTGGCTTTCATCATCCAGGTAGAGGAAGGCGACGAACTCTCCGGGAGATCGAGCTTTCGAGAGTCGAGATTCTACGGAGGATATCGATTTGGGAGTCTCTCGAGCTCCGCCGCCGCTGAAAGCCTCCCCCCATGCCCTCATTCCATTTTCACTTCCTAGCCGTAAGAAACTGTCTTCCTCGTACGAACGATTTTGTGATCACAGTCGTGTTCGTGTCTACGGTAGATTAGAAAGGGTCCATATAATCTGAGTCGTTAATTTATCTTGTATCCTTCACAGGCGGAGATTAACTCCATATGCCCTCTACCCTCCAAAAAAATCCCCATTTATCCCTTTATTATAATATAAATTTCTTTTTCATTTTTTTTAAATAGAAAACGTGGCTAAAGACGATTGCCCTAAACTAATTTAGTTATTTACAAGATCCAACCAGAAAGATCCGACCCATACAATACAAACCCTAAAACCCGACCCATCTAAACCAAAACGATGTCGTTTTGTATCACTCAACATTCTCTTCTCCAAAATTTTCAATCATCGGGTCTGTCTCTCCTCTTGCGACACTCTCTATTGCAAAATCGGAGATTGAAACCCTAGAGTATCTATTTTCGTTCTTCCTTGTTTGTTTTCTATCTAAATCGAAAATCCATCTTCCTTCTTCCTTGTTGGTTCGTGTCTCAACTATCTCTTTGTCTCTCTTGTCTGAAACCCTAAAGTCGAGACCGCTTCGTTTCTTCATCCTCCTTTGTCGAAATCGAGGCTCCATCTTTGTTCCTTGTGGTAAGTGATTAGTTTCCCTTTATTTGGTTGTTATTTGGTCGAATTTGTATGTAGATTTGAAAACAAATTTGGGGAAAACTTTGAATGTGTCTTATGTTTAGATATTGGTTTTGAAATTGGATAAGAACTTGGTAAATCTATTGTTTAGGTATATATTACATAGAATCTATTGTTTCCGATTTGAGTTATAAATTGTATTTAATTTTTGTTAATAAAATTGTATTGGGGAAACTTAGTTGATGTTGTGTTGTTGTTTTGCGGTTTGAATTTAGAGTGATTGAGTGTTGTAATGTCTTGTACAGGAAAATTATGAAGAAAAATCAAAAGGTAGTCCCCAATGAAAGTCGTCGTCAGTCTCTTAGAGTCAGGAAACCGGACTCGGCTGCAAAAAAACCAGAACCGAGAGTTCAGAAGAGCAAGAAAAGCAGTAAGAAGAGTAAGAAGAGTAGGCCAGTGAGAGAGCCAGCGAGAGCACCGAGTGTAGAATCGCTCTCAGTCTCAGATGAGTCCGAAAGAGAGGGGTCCGATAGTGAGGGGTCTGAAAGAGAGGTATATATTTTGTATTCATTGTTATTGTTTGTGAGAAATGCTGAGTAGTAATTAGCAGTAATACAAGTACTTTTTGTATTACTAGCATTACTAACATGTATAAATTTATTTTGATTGCAGGAAATGCAACCGAATCAACCCCTTGAGTTCTACTTCAAAAGCAGCGAGTTCCCCCAGAGTTCGAAGATACAAACTAAGTGCTTCGTGACCAGGACAGTAAAGCTCATCAGGGATAAGCCTGAGGCTGCGTGGTTCACAAGCCATCCTCAGTTTCGACATTTCTTCCACATGCCAGACGAAGATAACCTGAAGCTTCAGGGGATGTGGATGTTACTACTGCGCACCATTTGTACTCCAGAAGATGATGTTGCATGGTTTGCGGTTAATGGTGTACCCATCCGCTATTCTATGAGGGAGCATGCCCTCATCTCTGGGTTAGACTGCGGTGATTATCCACCAAACTATGAGAAGTTGGGAGGTTATAAGTTTGTGGATTATTACTTCCATGACAGAAAGAAGATCACCATCACTGATGTGAAGCAGAAGATGTTGTCTATGCCGCCGTGTCCAGATAGATTGAAGATGACAGTCTTGTTTTTTCTTGGTCGGGTTATCAGAGGAAAGCCGAAGGATGCTGGAAATTTAGACGACTTCATATTAAGGATGATGGACGATTTAGATGCTTGCAGATCATTTCCCTGGGGTCGTCTAACGTTTGAGGATGCAATAAAGGAGATTAAGCACGTGATGAACCATCTGAAGGGTGAAGTGAAAGAGGCATGCGCCTTTCCTGGTTTCATCATCCCTTTAGAGGTAAAGCATATAGTTTAGAAAAATTTTAATTGTTTTATAATTCAAATTTGACACTGTGACAATGGATTTTCTAGGTTCTGGCTTTTGAGTGTATTCCGGATCTGGGGAAGACGTTTAGAATCTATTCAGAGGACGCCAGTGAAGAATGTCCAAGGATGTGTAAGAGCCGGTTTACAAAGTCCAGTCTTAGGGGTTATCCTTTGGAAGACATATATGCTGCTGTTGGAGAAACAAAGGTACATGTATATATGTATAGTAGAAGCTAGTAGAACAAAAAACTCATTTGAGCTAACATTTGTTTTATTTTCAGGTTATCAACAGTGTCTTAGTTCCAACTATTGGTGAGCAAATTATGCTGGCTCGTATCATTGATGAGGAGCGAGAGTATGACCGTCAGGGCAGCCCAAGTGATACTTGGAACTACTGGTTAAATGTGAAGCAGAAGAATATTTGGTGGGAAGAGCTATATGAGTTGGATCAAGCTGCACGAGGAGTGTTGCCAAAAAAGAAAGACAAAGAGAAGGTGACGTTTGCAGAAGGATCATCCTCTAATTCTGGATTAGATTCGAGGTTGCAAGGTATGGAAGAGAGGATTTTGGAGTTCATGGGAGAAAGATTTGTTGGACTTCACGTCACGGTGGAGACAATGTTAGAGGCTCAAAGCTCAAGGATGAGTGTTCTTGAAAAGAACCAGCGGCTTTTGAGAAGAAGGGCTAAGAAAATAGAAGACAGGCTAACTTCTATTGAGAGTAAAGTGGAGCCGAGTCATGGTGAAGACATGGATTTTCGACAGTGGGACAATGATACATATGAAGAGAAGGACAAAGCTTGTTCTGAGAAGGAGAAAGCTAATGCTGAGCACGAGGCTGGAAAAGAAAAGGATAACATCGAGAATACTGAGGAAGAGGGTGAGAAAGAGAAGGAAAATAGTGAGGCTGATGAGGAAGAAGACAATGAGAGTGAAAGTGAAGAGTTGAAGCAAATGAAGGAGAGAAGTAGAAGACAAGCTGCTAAATTGTGGAAGGAAATTGCGAATGAGGAAAAGATTGGAGGGAAACATGATGAAGAAGAAAGTGAAGAGAAAGAAGCTGAAACCAGTGAGGAAAAGGATGAGAACAATGATGAGAAAGATGAAGAAAAAGTGGTGGAATCTGAGGCTGAAGGAGAAGATGATCAAGTAGAGGTTGGAGGGAAAGAGGATCAAGAAGAAGAAGTTGAAGGGAAGGAGGATGAAGAAGAAGAAGTTGAAGGGAAAGAGTCTGAAACCAGGGAGAAAGAAAAGGAGAAAAATGAGACTGAGGAGGTGGAATCTGAAGCACGGGAGACAGAGATAGAAAAAGGAACTCCGACACCACCACGTGGGAATCAGACAGAGAGAACTCCCAAAGATGATGACAATGAGCCTCGGGTTGAGCCTCGGGTTGAGACGAACAGAACCGGTGAAACTCCAACACCACCACATGGGAGTCAGTCAGAGGGAACTCCCAAAGTTGATGACACTGAGCCTCGGGTTGAGACAAACAGAACCGGTGAAACTCCAACACCACCACGTGGGAGTCAGTCAGAGGGAACTCCAACACCGCCACGTGGTAGGACTAAGGCAATGGCTGCGAGGAGACCAATAATTAGGCGTATGGAGGATGAACCTGGAAAAGGTGAGAAAGTTGTGGAAGAAGAGAAACAAAAGAAAGAGGCTGTGGAAACAGAGGAAAAAAGCAGGGAGAAAGTTGCGGATGAAGAGAAAAAAAAGGAAGAGGTTGTGAAGGAACATGCTGAGGAAGTTGTTGAGGAATACAGTGAGGAAGAAAAGCAAAGGTGGATCATGGTCGTTTACAAGGAAGCACCGAGTCCTTGGATCATGCATAGGTGCAAGGAGAATGTCGTTGTTGCTGCACCTAAGAAGAGTGGCAGACCAAAGAGGAAATCACAGTGGGTGCAGACTCCTTTCACGGAGGGGAAGAAGCGTAAAACAAAGCCTTAGGCTTTTATGTATTTGGGATGATAAGTATTTTGGCTTTTATGTATTTGGGATGTTAAGTATTTTGGATGTTTGAAACTTGGTAGTAGAATGTTTGAACTGCATAATTTGGATGTTTGAAACAGGTATGGAAAACTAGATTTACAAGTGTTACTATGTCCAAAAACGAGTAAGATAGATAACTAGAATTACTAGGTTTCTTACGCCTCAAAAGCACAAAAAAAAAGAAAAAAAGATATACCAAAAACTAGTAAACACATGTAAAACACTAAAAATGAAAAAAATATTATTTAAAAAAGAATTAAAAAATGCATTTCACATGTAAAACGTGCAGCCGTCATAAATATCAAAATATTATTTTTAACACTTAGTAATACCTATGGTAATCCTCAAGGTGGTAGTAATACTACCATACACATAGTAAGACTATTGCAATTTTTACGTTTTTCTAGTAAAACCATCTCCGAGATAAATGTTTGGTAGTAGAACCAAAGTCATTTCCCTATTATTATCGTCATAGAAGATATTTACATAAACAATATACCAGAAATATGTATTTTGTTAAATTCTCCTTACTATATTCTCTACCATTCACATACTAACAATGAAAGTTAAGGAAGTTTTTGGGGAAACCGTTAAGATTTTCTTAAAATATTGAAAATAATTAACAAAAATAGTCTAATCTATATATTTATCACATACGTAGCCTACGAATTTAAAATAATCATATAATGATATTCTAAATTACACATAACCTAGTGATATATATTGGTTTCGAATTGCACATAATAATACCAGTAAAACTTAGTAATCCAAATTGCGCATAATAATACAAGTCAAACACAGTAATCCAAATTTCACATAATAATACCAGAAATCTCTAGTAGTACAAATTGCACATAATAAACCTAGTAATCTTCAGTAAACCCTAGGTAGTACCTGAACCACTCCCACATTCAAAATACGATGCCATACCTTCTCCTCTGGCTCTGCCTCTGCCTCTGGCTCCTCTAGCTCCCCCTCTGCCTCTTTTGCCTCTTCCACGGGATTCTCCTACTGATGGAAATCTTGTTTGTTGTGGTTTTCCTTTCTTCTTGTCATAATCTGGAGGAAGTATTTTCTTTGCTTTAACATCTTCTGGTATAACCCAATCAGACATATGAGGAACAGGATATATGGTCCTGTGATAAGCCAAAGCCCATTGCTCCACCCAATAGTATTTTGAACAATACTCAGATAGATGAAGTTCCCTTCCCGCTGCCTTAGACATGAATGTGGCAGCAGCCACTGCATGCACACAAGGGTATTTGTCTTTATCAAATTGCTCACAACTGCAAGTATTCCTAGCCATGTCAACAGTATAAACCTTGCCGTCAGTACCATGCACACTGTACTCAAGATGGAAGCTGTTTAGTTCGTCAATTGTAAGAAATCCCGCATCAATACATCTTTTAGACATTTCGGTTTCCAAAATAGGCACAAGCTTCAGTGTGTATGGTATTTCAGCTGCCTCCTTCCTATGGTTGTTAAACCATTCAGACATTTTCGCAATGATAACATCAAACATTGGTAGTAAGGTATACTTTCTCGCTTCCTTGATAACACCATTAAAAGATTCTACTGAATTCGTGGTGTCAACATTGTACCTATCTCCTCTGAAGTAACATCTAGCCCACTTCTTCTCTTCAACACTTTTGTCAAGATACGCTGCTGCACTAGGATACCTCCGGCGAAAAGCATGATATTGGTACTTGAACTCAGCCTCCGTATAAGCGTGTGCGCAGTCTCTAAACTTGCTTGCACAAGTATCTTTGTTGTTATGGACATGGGCTTTAACATTCTGAGACAAATGCCATATACAATACCCATGTTCGGCCTCAGGGAACACTAGACGTACTGACTTGATCAAGCTTTTGTTTCTATCTGAAAGAAATACCAATCCCGGGACATCAGATATCACTGATTTCAACTGTTCCATAAACCATATCCAGCTTTCATCATTCTCACCATCTGCTACACCAAACGCAATTGGGTAGTGGTGATGATCAGGATCCTGAGCAGTCGCAACAAGGAGAACTCCACCATAAACATTCTTCAGGTGTGTTCCATCCACAATGAGGACTTTCCTCATCGCACTGAACCCTTCTATGCTAGCTCCCAGGGCAAAAAACAGATACTTAAATTTGTTGGCCTCATCCACTACCACACGAGTTCTTGTGCCAATATTTGTCTGCTCCAGCATGTGCATATAACAGTATAATAAAGTAAAACTCTCTTCTGGACTTCCTCGCACTTCATTAGCAGCTTCTCTTTTTCCTCTCCATGCTGAGGTGTATGAAACATGCACACCAACCTTTCGATGAACCAAATCGATCAGAACTTTGGGAACTGGTGTGTCAAATGTACCAGGATAATCTTGAGCCAAAACAGATGCAACGATTTGTGATGTGCCTTTCCTTCTATTAGGCAGTGTTCTTGTAGTAACAACAGAACATGTATGATGCTTGATGTAACTTCTAACCGTCCAAAGATCTGTATTCTTTAACTTTGCAACTCGCACAAACCACTTGCAACCGTCTTTGGCTCCTCGGCATTTAACGACAAATCTCTGAGTATCCGACTTAGTTATATCAAACTCAAAACATTTCTTATGTGAAGCCGTCTGAATATGGACTTTTGCTTCCTCCTTGGTTCTAAATTCTTGACCTAAAACCAAACCTGTACCATCATCCCGTGGCTGATAGACAACTACTGGTCTTACTTCTGTATCTTCAAACACTTGCTCATCTCTTTCCGTGACATTCTCACCCATCTCAATCTCTCCGTGAAAAGTGAGCACACCACCAGTACCTTCATTACCAGTTGCATCATTCTCAGTACCATCTTCATCACCAACCTCTCTATCAGGTAGTGTTCTTGTAACGACAGAACATGTATGCTGCTTGATGAAACTTCTAACCGTCCAAATATTTGACGTCTTTAACATTGCAACTCGCACAAACCAATTGCACCCATCTTTGGCTCCTCGACATTTAACCACAAATCTCTTAGTATCTGACTTAATTATATCAAATTCAAAAGATTTCTGATACGACGCTGCTTGAATAAGAACTTTTGCTGCCTCCTTGGTTATAAATTCTTGACCTATAACCAAATCCATACCATCATCCCGTCTCTGATTGACACCATCATGCATCTCAATGTCTTCGTGAAAAGTGAGCACACCACCATTACCATCTTCATCACCAGCCTCTATAGCCTCTCTATCAGATAGACCGATATAGACATCAGTTTCATCATTCTCAGTACCATCCTCATCACCAGCCTCTGTAGCCTCTCTATCAGATAGACCGACATAGCTATCAGTTTCATCATCCTCTTCTGAAAGTTGCACTTCTTCATTGATGAACTCCACATGTAGAACACTTCTACACTTCTCATGATTTACTTGCAGTAGATAACCAAAAACGTCTTCATCATTCCAGATGTATGATGGCTTGTACGAATACAATACCATTGGAAAGTAACTAATCTTCACTTGCACCTTAGATTCATCTACCCTTATCTTTCTGCAAATACGCTCAACCAAAGCATAGTAAGTGATATCTTCCATTGATTTCCTCAACACAATCGTGTGGATTTCATCTTCTCCTTCACCACCTCCTGAGATCCATTTTATTTCAGCCCCATCTTTCATATAATATCCCCCATAATCAAAACAAATGATTGTGCAATTCGGATTTTGCATTTTCCTGAAATAAAATAGAATATCATTAGAATTCTCATTATTAAGATGTTTAGAATTAATTATCACACCGTACAATCTTCTCTTACTAATACTAATTTAATTCAGTACTATACATAGTAATACTAGAAATCACAGTAAGAAATATCAATATAGTAATCCTAGTATTTCCAGTAAACCTTTTTTCTTTAGTAAAACTAGTTATACCAGTAATACCCAGAACTTATCCTTGAACTAACTAATTCGCTTTTAGGACCCTATTGTTAGTATTTTACATCAACCATGATGTATAATTCATCTTAAATGAAATTACACACAGAAAATCATCGAAACACACATAAAAATACCCAAAATCTATAAACACAGTTTTCAAAATCTTTTTAAATCTCTCATAATTTTCACTGGATCTTCTTTTTTTTTACACTAGCCGAGATATACACTTGTTTTAATAACATTTCAGCAAAAAAATTCATCCAAAACGGACGTTAAAAATACCCGATAGCCCTAAACACAGTTTTTGAAATCGTTTTTAATCTCTCAAATTTTCATCAAATCTTACTTTTTTAACGTTACCCATCATATACACGATTTTTAAATGTAATATCACAAAAAAAATCATCGAAAACGAACCTGAATTGCCTATTTTTTGAGCTTCAAAAAACGCTAATGGAGGATGAGAGGAAGAAGCTTGTACGATGAAGAAGGAGACATGTGGGTCAGGAGAAATCTGATTGGTTAAGGTTGTTTTGTGGGCCATGTAGGTTGTTGAATTATGGTTGGTTTATTTAATTGGAGAATAAATGAAAGGCTAGTTTGGGGAGTGCAAGGATAAAAGGGTAGGAAGAATAGAGAAGGGGCAGTAAGAATTCATTTAAGGGGGTATGGGGTATATGGAGTTAATCTCCTTCACAGGCGGAGTTTAACTCGAGATGCCCCTCCCTCTCCATTAGAAATGCTGATTTCACCCTGTAATAAAAAATAATATATTTTTTATTTTTTTTTAAATATAAAATCGGGTAGATCGTGGTTAAAGACGCTAGGGACCTTAATGAAACCAACTTATTACCAACCCGACCTACTTTACCCGACCCAACCAAACTGAACCGGATCCTATTCTCTAAACGAAGCGTTTCGTCTCTCTCCCTCTCTATCTAAATCTAAATCCCGTCTCGTCCCTCTCCGGCTTCTCTCTTGCGATTGCGCAAAACCCTAGCCTCCGTGCTTTGTGGCTTTCTCCGTCGTCCTCCTCCGTCTAAATCGAGAATCAATCAATCTCTCTGTGGACGTCTTCTCTCCCTCTTATTTCTCGGGTCTCAACTCTCTAGAGTCGAGAACTGCTTCGTTTCTTCTTCTTTCTCCGACGAAATCTAGTCTCCATCTTCGTTCCTTTTCGTAAGTGAGTAGTTTCCTTTGAGTATTACATTGTTGAGATGTAATAATTGATGTTTGCTATGCAGTTTGCATTTGGAGTAATTGACAGTGACTTGTTGTGTTTTTAACAGCGTTTCTAATTTCTTGTACAGGAAATGAAGGGCCGAAAAAGAAAAAATCCATCTACTACGTGCGTTGGAGTCTCCAGTAGAACTAAAGCTAGAAAGGCGGTCTCAGCTGGGAATGAGCCGGCAAGAGAAACGACTGTAGTTTCTCTCTCTGTTGATTCAGAAAGTGATGACAAGTCTGCTGTATCATCTAAGGTAGTTTTTGCACTCGTTTTAATCATTGTCAGTGTGAAAGTATACTAATTTTAGTAGTAACAAATGACTAATACATATATATTATGATTGCAGGCAAGACAACCACCACAGCCCCTTGAATTATGCTTCAAGAGCACAGAGTTCACGAAGACTTGCAAGATTCAAACCAAGTGCCTTGTGAAGAATACAGTGGACGTGATTAAGAAGCTTAAGGAGGAGGTTAAATGGTTCACAACCCATCCTCAATTTCGTCACTTCTTCCACATGCCTGATGAACAATACCTGAAGCTCCAAGGAATGTGGATGTTACTCTTGCGCACCATTTCGACTGAAGAATAAGATGTTGCATGGTTTGGTGTGAATGGTGTTCCCATCCGCTATTCTATGAGGGAGCATGCCATCATCTCGGGCTTAGACTGCCATGAGTATCCGAGGAAATATTTGAAGCTCGGGAGTACGAAGTTTGTGGATTATTACTTTGGTGGACTAAAGAAGATCACCATAACAGATGTGGAGCACAAGCTGTTGTCTATGAAGACGCCATGCAATGATAGATTGAAGATGGCTGTCTTGTTCTTCCTTGGTCGGGTTATCAGAGGACATGCAAAGGATTGCGGACCAGTATACCCGTTCATCTTAAGGATCGTGGAAGATTTGGATGTTTGCAGAACATTTCCATGGGGTCGTTTGACATTTGAAGATGCAATAAAGAACATCAAGCATATGATGGAGCTTCTGAAGGGTGAAGTGCACTCGGCATGCGGCTTTCCTGGATTCATAATTCCATTAGAGGTAAAGCATACAATTTAGTCAAATATGAGTTGTTTTATAACTGTAAATCTGATAGCGCTACAATATTTCTGTAGATTTTGGCTTTTGAATGTATTCCTAAGCTGGGGAAAACATTTAGACTATCTACAGACACACCTTCTGAAGATTGTCCTAGGATGTGCAAGAGCCGGTTTACAAAGAGTAGCATGAAGGGCTATCCTTTGGAAGATATATATGCTGCACTTGGACACACAAAGGTATATGTATATATACTTTGTAGTAGAAACTAGAAGAATATAATAAAATTTAAACTGATCTTCCTTTTTCGTTTTTTTTTTCAGGTTATTAACAGTGTGTTGGTGCCAACTGTGGGTGAGGAAATCATGCTGGCTCGTATAATTGATGAGGAGCGAGAGTATCATTGTGAGGGAAGCACAAGTGATACTTGGAACCACTGGCTAAATGTGAAGCAGAAGAAGATATTTTGGAAAGAGCTATACGACTTAGATGTTGCTGCACGAGTGTTTAAGAAGAAGAAGGACAAAGAAAAGGTGACGTTTTTAGAAGATTCGTCTTCTAAATCTGGGTTGGAGAGCTTGAAAGCTCTGGAAGAAAAGATTTTGGGGGCCATGAGTGAAGGGTTTTCTGGTCTTAAATCAGTGGTGGAGGCAAAGCTGGGTGATATGGATGTGAGGATGAGTAAATTTGAAAAGAACCAGCGACAACTTAAAAGAAGGGCTAAGAAAATAGAAGAAAAGCTGACTTCTATTGAGAGCAACAAAAATGAGGAGAGGAACTATGGTGAAGATATGGATTTTGGATGGGATGATAGAGATTATGGTAGAGCTGAAGGGAAGGAAAACAGTGAGAAGGCTAAGGAAGACAAGGAAAACAGTGAGTCTGGCGAGGAAAAGGATGTGGTCTCGGGTGGGGAAAACAGTAAGGATGGTGAGAAAGACAAGGGAAACGTGGAGGAAGAAGAAGAGAAGGAGAACGAGGCTGATAAAACAGAGCTGGGAACTAGAGAAAAAGATGAGGTCTCTGAAGAAGATTACGATACTGAGGAAGAGGCTGAGAAGAGGAGAGTAGAGGCGGATGCGTTATGGAAGAGTATTCTTTCTGAAGAGACTGAGTATCTAGAGAAAGAGGCTGAGAAAGTTGCCAAGGGAACTCCTACACCACCACGTGGTAGACCGAAGAGATTGGCCGCGAGAAAAATAGTACTTACACCACCAGAGGAGTTTTTAAGAGGACCAACGGTAACTGCGCCATCACCTATCGAGACTGAAAAAGAGGCTGAGACAGTTATCGAGGAAGAGGGTGAGGAGATGGCAGTTGAAGCCGAAGAAAGTGACGAGGAGAGTCTCAAAGAAAAAAATGCTGAAGAAATGGTGGAGGAAGAAGAAGGTGTGGAGGAGAGTCCCACCGAGAAAATAGCTGAAGAAATGGTGGAGGAAGAAGAAGGTGTGGAGGAGAGTCCCACCGAGAAAATAGCTGAAGAAATGGTGGAGGAAGAAGAAGGTGTGGAGGAGAGTCCCACCGAAAAAATTGCTGAAGAAATGGTGGAGAAAAAGAAGCTGTGGAGGAGAGTCCCACCGAAAAAAATGCTGAAGAAATGGTGGAAGAAGAAGCTGAGGAAGCAGAGGAAGCAGAGGATGCTATGGAAGCAGAGGAAGCTGAGGAAGCAGAGGAAGAGGCGGATAAAGTGGTTGAGAAAGAGGCTGAGACAGTTGTCGAGAAAGAGGGTGATAAATACACTGATGAAGAAAAGCAAATGTGGGCCTTGGTCGTTTACAAGGCTAGTGAGGAGATGGCGGATGGGACCACTGAGGTGAGGAGAGATGGAACCAATGAGGTGAGGACAGGGTTCAAGCTTAGGTGCAAACAGAAGATAATGATGTATGGCAAACCAAGGGGGAAGAAAAAACCTCAGCGGCCCCAGAGTCAAGAATCAGCACCTGTGATTGCACGTACGCCAAGGGAGAAGAGAAAACCTCAGCGGCTGCAGAGTCCCTACACGCAGGTGAAGACAGAAGACATTGACGGGCCTAAGAAGAAGCGTAAAACAAAGGTTAAGTAGGCGTCTGAAAATTATTTATGTATTTGAAGTCTTTAAAACTTGGTAGGATGCTTTTGGATGTAATATGCTTTTGGGTGTTTAAACTTGGTTGTGGTATGCTTTTGGATGTTTAAACTTGGTTGTATAATGTGTTTTGGATGTTAAAAAACAGGTTTGGAAACTGTTTTCAAGTTAGGCTATGTCCAAAAATGATTCAGATGGATAACTGGTCTTACTACTAGGTTTACTAAGGCCAAAAACGTGTTAATAAATGTACTCATGTAAAACGTGCAACCGGTATATACATAAATATATTCATAGCACATGTTAATAAATGTACTCATGTAAAACGTGCAATCGGTATATACATAAATATAATATTCAAATTACACTTAGTAATTCTTGGTATTCTTCAAGGAGTTAGTAATACTACCTTACACATAGTAATTCTTTGGCAATTTTTAGGTTTTTCTAGTTAAACCCGTAGAATATGAAATTTTTTTTAGTAAAACCAATGATTTTACACTATGATTATCATCAAAGAAAACATTTGCAGCAGAAGTTTTCCAGGAATATGTATTTTGTTAGATTTTCCTAGCTATAGTCTAACCATTCACACAGTAACAATATAAGTTAAGGACATTTTTTAGAAAACTGAATAGGTTTTTCTTAAACTATTGAAAATAATAATCAAAATAGTTTTAATATATATATTTATCAAATATATAGTCTACGAATTGATAATACTCATGAAAAATATAAGGATTCTATATACTAAACATAAATACTCGTACTAATATATATAGTCCAAATCACACATAGTAATTCCAGAAAATCTAGTATTCCAAATAACATATAGTAACTCCAGAAAATCTAGTAGTCCAAATAAAACATAGTAAACTCAGTAAACTCAGTAATCCAAACAAAACATAGTAAACTCAGTAAACCCAGTAATCCTAGAAATCAAACACCTGGACCTGCACCAATTCCACATTCAAAATACGCTCCCATACCTCCTCCTCTCGCTCTGCCTGTGCTGCTGGAACTGCCAGCGCCACTGGTACTGCCTGTGCCGTTAGCGGTGCCTGTGCCGTTAGCGGTGCCTGTGCCGCTGGCTCTACCTGTGCCGCTGGCTCTCCCTTTGCCTCTTTTTCCTCTTCCACGAGATTCTCCTGCCGATGGAAATCGAGTTTGCTGCGGTTTTCCTTTTTTGACTTCATAATCTGGAGGAAGCACTTTCATTGCTTTAACTTCTTCAGGTATAATCCAATCAGACATATGAGGAACATGATATATTGTCCTGTGATAAGCCAAAGCCCATTGCTCCACTAAATAGTACTTAGAACAATACTCAGATAGATGAAGTTCCTTTCCCGCTTTATCAGTCATGAATGTGGCAGCAGCTACTGCATGGACACATGGGTATTTGTCTTTATCAAATTGCTCACAGCTACAAGTCATCATAGCCATATCAACGGTATAATGCTTCCCGTCACTTCCTGAGACACTGTACTCAAGATGGAAGCTGTTTAACTCGACAACGGAAAGAAACCCTGCATCAACACATCTTTTAGACATTTCCGCTTCCACAATAGGAACAAGCTTTAGTGCGGGTGGTATTTCAGCTGCCTCCTTCCTATGTATGTTGAACCATTCAGCCATTTTCCCAATGATGAAATCACACATTGGTAGTATGTTTAACTTTCTCGCGTCACTAATAACACCATTAAAAGATTCCACTGAATTGGTGGTGTCAACATTGTACCTATCTCCTTCAAAGTAACATCTCGCCCATTTCCTCTCTTCAACACTTTTGTCAAGATACTCCGCTGCGCTAGGATACCTCATGCGAAAAGCATTATAAAGGTTCAAGAACTCAGCCTCTGTATAAGCGTGTGCGCAGCCCATAAACTTAAACGTGCAAGTTTCTCTGTTGTTACGGACATGTACTTTAACATTCTGAGCCAAATGCCATATACAATAACCATGAGCGGCCTGAGGGAACACTAGACTTACTGCCTTGATCAAGCTTTTGTTTCTATCTGAAAGAAACACCAATCCAGGAACATCAGATATCACTGATTTCAACTGTTCCATAAACCACACCCAACTATGCTCTTTCTCACCATCTGCAATACCAAACGCAATTGGATAGTGGTGATGATCGGGATCTTGAGCAGTCGCAACAAATAGAACTCCACCATAAACATTCTTCAGGTGTGTTGCATCGACAATGAGGACTTTCCTCATAGCGGTAAACCCTTCTATGCTAGCTCCCAAAGCAAAAAACAGATATTTAAACTTTTGGGCCTCATCCACAACCACTCGAGCTACTGTGCCAGGATTCGACTGCTTTAGCATGTGCATATAAGAATTTAATAAAGTATAACTCTCTTCTGGACTTCCTCGCACTTTATTAGCAGCTAATCTTTTTCCTCTCCATGACGTTGTGTATGATACTTTCACAGCCACCCTGTGATGAACCAGCTGGATCAAGGCGTTGGGAGCTGGTGTGTCTAAACTACCGGGATAATCTTGAGCCAAAACAGCTGCAACGATTCCTGGTGTGCCTCCCTTCTATTAGGAAGTGTTCTTGTAGTAACAACAGAACATCTATGCTGTTTGATGTAACTTCTAACCGTCCAACTATCTGAATTCATCAACTTTGCAACACGCACATACCACTTGCAGCCTTCTTTGGCTGCTCGGCATTTTATCACATATCTCTTAGTGTCCGACTTAATTACATCATACTCAAAACACTTCAGATGTGAAGCCGTCTGAATATGAACTTGTGCTTCCTCCTTGGTTCTAAATTCTTGACCTACAGCCAAATCCATACCATCATCCCGTTCCTTGACAGCTGGGGTTACTTCAACTGATGGTCTTGCTTCTGTATCTTCAATCACAATCGCATCTCTTTCGGTGACATTACCATGAATTTCAATGTCATCGTAAAGTGTGAGCACACCATCTGCTTCACAAGCCTCTCTATCAGTAGCCCATGTATCAGTAGCCTCTCCATCAGTAGCCTCTCTATCGGATAGACCGACATAGACATCAGCTTCATCATCCTCTTCTTGAACCGTTTTGTTGAACTCCACATGTAGAACACTTCTACACTTCTCATGATTTACTTGCAGTAGATAACCAAAAACATCTTCATCATTCCAGACATATGATAGCTTGTTTGAATACAAGACCATTGGAAAGTAACTAATCTTCGTTTCCACCTTATATCCATCTACCTTTATCTTTCTGCAAATACGCTCAACCAAAGCAGAGTATGTGATCTCCTCCACTGATTTCTTAAACACAATCGTGTGAATTTCATCTTCTCCTTCACCATCTCCCGAAATCCATTTCATTTCGGCCCCATCCTTAATATAATATCCCCCGTAGTCAAAACAAATGATTGTGCAAGGTGGATTTTGCATTTTTCCTGAAATAAAATAGAATTTTAATTATATTACAATTTAATTACCATTATTAGGAAGCTTGTACTCTCTTACTAATACTTTTTCATTTCATTTCAGTAATATACTTAGTAATACTAGTATTACTAGTAAAACAATTTTACCTTAGTAAACTTTAGTTATCATAGTAATACCCAGAAATTATCCTTGCACTAGCTAATGAAATTTTTAGGACGATTTTGTTCAGATTTTACATTACCCATGATATATAATTCATATTAATGAAATTACATACAAAAGATCATCGAAAATGGACATAAAATATACCATAAACCCATAAACATAGTTTTCAAAATCTTTTTAAATCTCTTAAAATTTGCATCCGATCTTTCTTTTTAAATACTAGGCGAGATATACGCTTCTTTTTAATAGTAGTCAAGCAAAAATTTCATCAAAACCGGACATAAAATATACCCGAAATTTATATTCACAGTTTTCAGACTCGTTTTTACTCTCTCGAAACTTTCACTAATTCTTACTTTTTTTACATTACCCATGATATACACAACATTTAAATGCTATTCCACAAAAAAAACATCAAAAAGGACAAGAATAACCTGTTTATGAAGCTTCAAATTCGCCAATGGAGAGTGAGGAAGGAGAGCTTCACGCGGAGAAAGAGAGAAACTTGAAGACATGTGGCCAGGTCTTCTCTGATTGGTTAAGGTTGTCTCTGGTGGGCCATCTTGGTTGTTGGTTTATTTAAGTGAAGAAATAAATGAGTTAATGAGGTGGAAGAAATATATTAAAGAAATGAGAGGCTAATTTGGTATTTGCAATGACAATGGGGGTATTGAGAATAGAAAGGGGATATGAAGGTTAGTTTTTTTCTCATGAGGACATCTAGAGTTAGAGTCCTTCACAGGCCTGATCCTTCAGATGGGAAATAAAACGCCGAGCTAGGATGATCAGCCTCCCTTGACACATTAACATCAACATTCTTCTTTTTTGTTTTGTGTAAAACACATCTATATATATATAAAAATGTTTGCCTCTCTCTGTTACGCCACCTCAGCGCCAGGTCAGAAAGTCGAAAATTCCTGTGCTGACACGTGTCTCGGTTTACTCAATTAAAAATCGATTGCTTTTCTGTTTTCGATATTGATAGTGACTTATTTCTGGGCCCAAATCTATATAGGTCCATATCGACATTATCTTCTTTCAACCTCACAATTTAGGGGTTCATCAGTTCTACGACTATTGGCTTCTGTCAACCAACAATGGTGGTTCTGAGATTGCGTGTGACCTGACGATTTTTCAACAATCTTCCCGTCGGACTCATGACGTTTTAAATTGATGCTTCACCTCCGAAACGTTACAAGTCGCATTGATTGGGTATCATTAA
>NW_022610289.1:0-55165 GCF_000309985.2 Brassica rapa | reverse complement strand
CTCCCAACCCATCGCGACCGTCTAGCCGTCCCATAACCGGCCGTCCATCCTGTCCAGTCCGAGTCCTCGAACCTCAGACCGTCCGTCCGTGCAGTCTGCTTACCGGCCTGTATCAGTGGGTGTCCGTCAGCACACACAGGACGTCCGTGGCTGTCAGTGGCTGTCCGTCAGCACACACAGGACGTCCGAAGCTGTCCGTGTGTGTCCGTCAGCACACACAGGAAGTTCGTGGCTGTCCATCAGTACACATATCCGCACGCTGGTCCTTGGACTCAGCACACTGGCCCTTCCCGTGGACAGTTTGGGTGATTTTGGCCCACGTGCGCTGTCTGTTCAGTACACACATGACTTCCGTGGGTGTCCGCCAGCACACACAGGACGTCTGTGGCTGTCCGTCAGCACACACAGGATGTCCGTGGCTGTCCGTGTGTGTCCGTGTGTGTCCTTCAGCACACAGAGGACGTCTGTGGCTGTCCATGAGTACACATATCAGCACGCTGGTCCTTGGACTCAACACGCTGGCCCTTCCCATGGATTGTTCGGGTGATTTTGGCCCACGTGGGCTGTCTGTTAAGTACACACATGACTTCCTTGGGTGTCCGTCAGCACACACAGGACGTCCGTGTGTGTCCGTCAGCACACACAGGACGTCCGTGGCTGTCCGTGTGTGTCCGTGTCTGTCCGTCAGCACACAGGACGCCTGTGGCTGTCCATCAGTACACATATCAGCACGTTGGTCCTTGGACTCCGCACGCTGACCCTTCCCGTGGACTGTTCGGGTGATTTTGGCCCACGTGGGCTGTCTGTTCAGTACACACAGGACGTCCGTGGGTATCCGCCAGCACACACAGGACGTCCGTGGGTGTCCGCCAGCACACACAGGACGTCTGTGGCTTTCCGTGTGTGTCCGTGTGTGTCCGTCTGTGTCCGTCAGTACACACAAGACGTCTGTGGCTGTCCATCAATACACATATCAGCACGTTGGTCCTTGGACTCAGCACACTGGCCTTCCCGTGGACTGTTTGGGTGATTTTGGCCCCCGTGGGCTGTCTGTTCAGGACGTCCGTGGGTGTCCGCCAGCACACACAGGACGTCCGTGGGTGTCCGCAAGCACACACAGGACGTCCGTGGGTGTCCGCCAGCACACACAGGACGTCCGTGGGTGTCTGCCAGCACACACAGGACGTTGGCTTTTGTGTGTGTCCGTGTGTGTCCGTCAGCACACACAAGACATCTGTGGCTGTCCATCAGTACACATATCAGCACGTTGGTTCTTGGACTCAGCACACTAAACCTTCCCGTGGACTGTTTGGGTGATTTTGGCCCACATGGGCTGTCTGTTCAGTACACACAGGACGTCCGTGGGTGTCCGCCAGCACACACAGGACGACTGTGGCTGTCCGTGTGTGTCCAGGTGTTACCGTCAGCACACACAGGACGTCCGTGGCTGTCAATCATTACACATATCAGCACGTTGGTCCTTGGACTCAGCACGCTGACCCTTCCTGTGGACTGTTCGGGTGATTTTGGCCCACGTGGGTTGTCTGTTCAGTACACACAGGACGTCCGTGGGTGTCCGCCAGTACACACAGGACGTCCGTGGCTGTCCTGTGGCTGTTCGTGGCTGTCCGTGTGTGTCCGTGTGTGTCCGTCCGCACACATAGGACGTCCATGGCTGTCAATCGGTACACATATCAGCACGCTGGTCCTTCGACTCAGCACGCTGGCCCTTCCCGTGGACTGTTCGGGTGATTTTGGCCCACGTGGGCTGTCTGTTCAGTACACACAGGACGTCCGTGGTTTCCGTAACCACACACAGGACGTCCGTGTGTGTCCGTCAGCACACACAGGACGTCCGTGGGTGTCCGTCAACACACAAGACATCCGTGTGTGTCCGTCAGCACACACAGGACATCCGCGGCTGTCCGTGTGTGTCCGTCAGCACAAACAGGACATCCGTGGCTGTCCATCAGGACACATATCAGCACGTTGGTCCTTGGACTCAGCACGTTTGCCCATCCCGTGGAGTGTATGGGTGATTTTGGCCCACGTGGGCTGTCTGTTCAGTACACACAGGACGTCCGTGGGTATCCGCCAGCACACACAGGACGTCCGTGGCTGTCCGTGTGTGTCCGGGTGTATCCGTCAGCACACACAGGACGTCCGTGGCTGTCAATCATTACACATATCAGCACGTTGGTCCTTGGACTCAGCACGCTGACCCTTCCTGTGGACTGTTCGGGTGATTTTGGCCCACGTGGGCTGTCTGTTCAGTACACACAGGACGTCCGTGGGTGTCCGCCAGCACACACAGGACGTCCGTGGCTGTCCTGTGGCTGTCCGTCAGCACACATAGGACGTTCGTGGCTGTCCGTGTGTGTCCGTCCGCACACACAGGACGTCCATGGCTGTCAATCGGTACACATATCAGCACGCTGGTCCTTCGACTCAGCACGCTGGCCCTTCCCGTGGACTGTTCGGGTGATTTTGGCCCACGTGGGCTGTCTGTTCAGTACACACAGGACGTCCGTGGGTGTCCGTCAGCACACACAGGACGTCCGTGTGTGTCCGTCAGCACACACAGGACGTTTGTGGCTGTCCGTGTGTGTCTGTGTCTGTCCGTCAGCACACAAGACGTCCGTGGCTGTCCATCAGTACACATATCAGGACGTTGGTCCTTGGACTCCGCACGCTGACCCTTCCCGTGGACTGTTCGGGTGATTTTGGCCCATGTGGGCTGTCTGTTCATGACGTCCGTGGGTGTCTGCCAGCACACACAGGACGTCCGTGGGTGTCCGCCAGCACACACAGGACGTCCGTGGGTGTCTGCCAGCACACACAGGACGTCTGTGGCTTTTCGTGTGTGTCCGTGTGTGTCCGTCAGAACACACAAGACATCTGTGACTGTCCATCAGTACACATATCAGCACGTTGGTTCTTGGACTCAGCACACTAAACCTTCCCGTGGACTGTTTGGGTGATTTTGGCCCATATGGGCTGTCTGTTCAGTACACACAGGACGTCCGTGGGTGTCCGCCAGCACACACAGGACGTCTGTGGCTGTCCGTGTGTGTCCAGGTGTGTCCGGCAGCACACACAGGACGTCTGTGGCTGTCAATCATTACACATATCAGCACGTTGGTCCTTGGACTCAGCACGCTGACCCTTCTTGTGGACTGTTCGGGTGATTTTGGCCCACGTGGGTTGTCTGTTCAGTACACACAGGACGTCCGTGGGTGTCCGCCAGCACACACAGGACGTCCGTGGCTGTCCTGTGGCTGTCTGTCAGCACACACATGACGTTCGTGGCTGTCCGTGTGTGTGCGTGTGTGTCCGTCCGCACACATAGGACGTCCATGGCTGTCAATCGGTACACATATCAGCACGCTGGTCCTTCGACTCAGCACGCTGGCCCTTACCGTGGACTGTTCGGGTGATTTTGGCCCACGTGGGCTGTCTGTTCAGTACACACAGGACGTCCGTGGGTGTCCGTAACCACACACAGGACGTCCGTGTGTGTCCGTCAGCACACACAGGACGTCCGTGGGTGTCCGTCAACACACAAGACATCCGTGTGTGTCCGTCAGCACACACAGGACGTCCGCGGCTGTCCGTGTGTGTCCGTCAGCACAAACAGGACATCCGTGGCTGTCCATCAGGACACATATCAGCACGTTGGTCCTTGGACTCAGCACGTTTGCCCATCCCGTGGAGTGTATGGGTGATTTTGGCCCACGTGGGCTGTCTGTTCAGTACACACAGGACGTCCGTGGGTATCCGCCAGCACACACATGACGTCCGTGGCTGTCCGTGTGTGTCCGGGTGTATCCGTCAGCACACACAGGACTTCCGTGGCTGTCAATCATTACACATATCAGCACGTTGGTCCTTGGACTCAGCACGCTGACCCTTCCTGTGGACTGTTCGGGTGATTTTGGCCCACGTGGGCTGTCTGTTCAGTACACACAGGACGTCCGTGGGTGTCCGCCAGCACACACAGCACGTCCGTGGCTGTCCTGTGGCTGTCCGTCAGCACACATAGGACGTTCGTGGCTGTCCGTGTGTGTCCGTCCGCACACACAGGACGTCCATGGCTGTCAATCGGTACACATATCAGCACGCTGGTCCTTCGACTCAGCACGCTGGCCCTTCCCGTGGACTGTTCGGGTGATTTTGGCCCACGTGGGCTGTCTGTTCAGTACACACAGGACGTCCGTGGGTGTCCGTCAGCACACACAGGACGTCCGTGTGTGTCCGTCAGCACACACAGGACGTTCGTGGCTGTCCGTGTGTGTCCGTCAGCACACACATGATGTGCGTGGCTGTCCATCAGTACACATATCAGCACGATGGTCCTTGGACTCAGTACGCTGGCCCTTCCCGTGGACTGTTCGAGTTATTTTGGCCCATGTGGGCTGTCTGTTCAGTACACACAGGACGTCTGTGGGTGTCCGTCAGCACACACAGGACGTCCGTGGCTGTCAGTGGCTCTCCGTCAGCACACACAGGACGTCCGTAGCTGTCCGTGTGTGTCCGTCAGCACACACAGGACGTTCGTGGCTGTCCATTAGTACACATATCCGCACGCTGGTCCTTCGACTCAGCACGCTGGCCCTTCCCGTGGACTGTTTGGGTGATTTTGGCCCACGTGGGCTGTCTGTTCAATACACACATGACGTCCGTGGGTGTCCGTCAGCACACAGAGGATGTCCATGGCTGTCCGTGTGTGTCCGTGTGTGTCCGTCAGCACACACCGGACGTCTGTGGCTGTCCATCAGTACACATATCAGCACGCTGGTCCTTTGACTCAGTACGCTGGCCCTTCCCGTGGACTGTTCGAGTGATTTTGGCCCATGTGGGCTGTCTGTTCAGTACACACAGGACGTCCGTGGGTGTCTGTCAGCACACACAGGACATCCGTGGCTGTCAGTTGCTGTCCGTCAGCACACACAGGACGTCCGTAGCTGTCCGTGTGTATCTGTGTGTGTCCGTCAGCACACAAAGGACGTTCGTGGCTGTCCATCAGTACACATATCCGCACGCTGGTCCTTGGACTCAGCACGCTGGCCCTTCCCGTGGACTATTCGGGTGATTTTGGCCCACGTGGGCTGTCTGTTAAGTACACACATGCATTCCGTGGGTGTCCGCCAGCACACACAAGACGTCCGTGTGTGTCCGTCAGCACACACAGGACGTCCGTGGCTGTCCGTGTGTGTCTGTGTCTGTCCGTCAGCACACAAGACGTCCGTGGCTGTCCATCAGTACACATATCAGCACGTTGGTCCTTGGACTCCGCACGCTGACCCTTCCTGTGGACTGTTCGGGTGATTTTGGCCCACGTGGGCTGTCTGTTCAGGACGTCCGTGGGTGTCTGCCAGCACACACAGGACGTCCGTGGGTGTCCGCCAGCACACACAGGACGTCCGTGGGTGTCTGCCAGCACACACAGGACGTCTGTGGCTTTTCGTGTGTGTCCGTGTGTGTCCGTCAGCACACACAAGACATCTGTGGCTGTCCATCAGTACACATATCAGCACGTTGGTTCTTGGACTCAGCACACTAAACCTTCCCGTGGACTGTTTGGGTGATTTTGGCCCATATGGGCTGTCTGTTCAGTACACACAGGACGTCCGTGGGTGTCCGCCAACACACACAGGACGTCTGTGGCTGTCCGTGTGTGTCCAGGTTTGTCCGTCAGCACACACAGGACGTCTGTGGCTGTCAATCATTACACATATCAGCACGTTGGTCCTTGGACTCAGCACGCTGACCCTTCTTGTGGACTGTTCGGGTGATTTTGGCCCACGTGGGCTGTCTGTTCAGTACACACAGGACGTCCGTGGGTGTCCGCCAGCACACACAGGACGTCCGTGGCTGTCCTGTGACTGTCTGTCAGCACACACATGACGTTCGTGGCTGTCTGTGTGTGTCCGTGTGTGTTCGTCCGCACACATAGGACGTCCATGGCTGTCAATCGGTACACATATCAGCACGCTGGTCCTTCGACTCAGCACGCTGGCCCTTCCCGTGGACTGTTCAGGTGATTTTGGCCGACGTGGGCTGTCTGTTCAGTACACACAGGACGTCCGTGGGTGTCCGTAACCACACACAGGACGTCCGTGTGTGTCCGTCAGCACACACATGACGTCCGTGGCTGTCAGTGTGTGTCCCTCAGCACACACATGATGTGCGTGGCTTTCCAATCAGTACACATATCAGCACGCTGGTCCTTGGACTCAGTACGCTGGCCCTTCCCGTGGACTGTTCGAGTGATTTTGGCCCATGTGGGCTGTCTGTTCAGTACACACATGACGTCTGTGGGTGTCCGTCAGCACACACAGGACGTCCGTGGCTGTCAGTGGCTGTCCGTCAGCACAAACACGACGTCCGTAGCTGTCTGTGTGTGTCCGTCAGCACACACAGGACGTTCGTGGCTTTCAATTAGTACACATATCCGCACGCTGGTCCTTGGACTCAGCACGCTGGCCCTTCCCGTGGACTGTTTGGGTGATTTTGGCTCACGTGGGCTGTCTGTTCAGTACACACATGACATCCGTGGGTGTCCGTCAGCACACACAGGATGTCTGTGGCTGTCCGTGTGTGTCCGTGTGTGTCCGTCAGCACACACAGGACGTCTGTGGCTGTCCATCAGTACACATATCAGCATGCTGGTCCTTTGACTCAGTACGCTGGTCCTTTGACTCAGTACGCTGGTCCTTTGACTCAGTACGCTGGCCCTTCCCGTGGACTGTTCGAGTGATTTTGGCCCACGTGGGCTGTCTGTTCAGTTCACAAATGACGTCCGTGGGTGTCCGCCAGCACACACAGGACGTCTGTGGCTGTCAGTGGCTGTCCGTCAGCACATACAGGAAGTCCGTGGCTGTCCGTGTGTGTCCGTGTGTGTCCGTGTGTGTCCGTCAGCACACACAGGACGTCTGTGGCTGTCCATCAGTACATATATCAGCACGCTGGTCCTTGGACTCAACACGCTGGCCTTTCCCATGGACTGTTCGGGTGATTTTGGCCCACGTGGGCTGTATGTTAAGTACACACATGACTTCCGTGGGTGTCTGTCAGCACACACAGGACGTCCGTGTGTGTCCGTCAGCACACACAGGACGTTCGTGGCTGTCCGTGTGTGTCCGTCAGCACACACAGGATGTGCGTGGCTGTCCATCAGTACACATATCAGCACGCTGGTCCTTGGACTCAGTACGCTGGCCCTTCCCGTGGACTGTTCGAGTGATTTTGGCCCATGTGGGCTGTCTGTTCAGTACACACAGGACGTCTGTAGGTGTCCGTCAGCACACACAGGACGTCCGTGGCTGTCAGTGGCTGTCCGTCAGCACACACAGGACGTCCGTAGCTGTCTGTGTGTGTCCGTCAGCACACACAGGACGTTTGTGGCTGTCCATTTGTACACATATCCGCACGCTGGTCCTTGGACTCAGCACGCTGGCCCTTCCCGTGGACTGTTTGGGTGATTTTGGCCCACGTGGGCTGTCTGTTCAGTACACACATGACGTCCGTGGGTGTCCGTCAGCACACACAGGATGTCGGTGGCTGTCTGTGTGTGTCCGTCAGCACACACAGGACGTCTGTGGCTGTCCATCAGTACACATATCAGCACGCTGGTCCTTTGACTCAGTGCGCTGGCCCTTCCCGTGGACTGTTCGAGTGATTTTGGCCCATGTGGGCTGTCTGTTCAGTACACACAGGACGTCCGTGGGTGTCCGTCAGCACACACAGGACGTCTGTGGCTGTCAGTGGCTGTCCGTCAGCACACACAGGACGTCCGTAGCTGTCCGTTTGTGTCCGCGTGTGTCCGTCAGCACACACAGGACGTTCGTGGCTGTCTATAAGTACACATATCCGCACGCTGGTCCTTGGACTCAGCACGCTGGCCCTTCCCGTGGACAGTTTGGGTGATTTTGGCCCACATGCGCTGTCTGTTCAGTACACACATGACTTCCGTGGGTGTCCGCCAGCACACACAGGACGTCTGTGGCTGTCCGTCAGCACACACAGGATGTCCGTGGCTGCCCGTGTGTGTCCGTGTGTGTCCGTCAGCACACAGAGGACGTCTGTGGCTGTCCATCAGTACACATATCAGCACGCTGGTCCTTGGACTCAACACGCTGGCCCTTCCCCTGGACTGTTCGGGTGATTTTGGCCCACGTGGGCTGTCTGTTAAGTACACACATGACTTCCGTGGGTGTTCGTCAGCACACACAGGACATCCGTGTGTCTCTATCAGCACACACAGGACGTACGTGACTGTCCGTGTGTGTCCATGTCTGTCCGTCAGCACACAGGACATCCGTGGCTGTCCATCAGTACACATATCAGCACGTTGGTCCTTGGACTCCGCACGCTGACCCTTCCCATGGACTGTTCGGGTGATTTTGGCCCACGTGGGGTGTCTGTTCAGTACACACAGTGAAGAACCCTAAGGAACGAACACTCAACCGGTAAGGGGGATATGAACTCGATCCGTAAGGAAAGAGAACTGATGGTATGAACGGTGACACTAAGGGTTGCGGAATAGCCCAAAGATACTACCAGAGATTCGAAGGTTGCCGGATGTGACGCACCGGTCCAACACAACGAAGTGGTTCGCTTGGAGATGACCTCACCAAGAGAAGTATGAATGTTCTAAGCAAAGAACAATGAGAGAAGACTCAAAATAAGCAAAGGAAAATCGATGTGTTTTTATTAAGGGGGATCATCACATACTTATAAGGTTTGTGAGTCAAAGAAACATAAAGACATTTGTGGGAAAAGACAACATAGAAAATAGAAATGAATGAAAACAAGACATAGAAATTAGAAATGAAGACTTTGACTAAAGACTGGTCAAGGTGCGGATTCTTGTGTTGACTGGTCCAGATTCACAAAGACGTCCAGGTTCATCCTTTGGTGATTAGGTCGTTCGCGGTAAGGAGCAGGACGGACGTAAGGCTGCCCGCATGATTGATCGTCGATGATCCATGAACGGATGAAGAGATAGCTCGACCCAAATCTTCAGAGAGCTTAAGTATCCTTCCTTTGGAGTAGTTGGAAGCATTGATCATCATGAAATCATCAAAGTGGTTGGAAAGGTCGTGATCAGCCTGATCCGGGCGTGCGGTACGTCCCAAACGGGCCAGGAAAGACAGGCTAAGTCTGGAATCTGATTCTTCTCGATGATCATGGGTTCTGGCTTGACTGTTGGCTCTAGAATGGCGAATGGGTCGGGGAAGAACGCCTGTGGTTTGGCTGATTTGGTCAACAGGTCGTGGATCCATCCTTAGGTCACGTCCGGGTGCACGCGGGTCGATCCGGTACACGGCTCTGTCCGTTGATCTGGAACGGCTAAATGGCTGAACCTCAGTTGGACTGATCTGATCGTCCTGGTCACCATGCTGAGTCTGCTCCACGCCCTGGTCCAGGTCCTGGGTTCTATCATTCCCTCCTTCTTCAAAAGGATTTGTCCTCAAATCCAAAGTACCTATATCAAAAAGAGATGAATCAGATACAAAGGAATTAAAATTCATGGAAAATTCAGAGAATGAAAAATATGGACAGAAACTTCCTTGGAGATGCCCTTGGACAGAAACTGACGAACCCTAAGATAGGGAGGATCACTTTAGCTGGGTGTTGGATATGATCCGAGAAGGCAAACGGCACTTCTGGAACTGAGATGGATTGAAAGGATCGTCAAGAGATGCGGAATGGCTCTTGATATACCCACGATCTAAGGCTAACCACCTAAGAACAAATGTAGTGTGTTGGTTAACCACCAAACGACACACAAAGATGATTGGCTGACCACCAAATCAACAAGCCGGTTCAAACCGATGAACTAGCTAAAGAACTCTCTCTCTAACTCAGAGAAGAAACTAAATAAACTCAAAAACATAGACTGATTTTATTCATGGCAGAGTTTACTTATTTATAGTACAATGAGTCAAAGAAAGACTTAAGAGTTTTGTAGAAAACTAGAAACTTAGAAAACAAAGACTAAGACTTTTGACTAGAAATAAGTGTGTTGTTGAATGGCTCTTGGATGATCACGACTTTGACTCCTTTTGTTGATATTTCTTGATGCAAATGGGCAGGTGACCATCAGCAAAGGCCTGGTCGAATTTGGTGTAAAACCGACCCAAATTGAATTTGTTATGAATTTTTCTTTGGACAGAAAAAGGCCCATTTCGCCCAGCAACTAAACCAGTTCCATCTTCAGTGTCACTTAGCTCATTCAGCTCCAAGCTAGTATCACTTAGCTCACTCAGCTCATCCATCTCAGATATGTAAGTGTCACTTTGATTCAGCTCGACCAGCTCGCCCAAATAAGTGTCACTTCGTCCAGCTCGTCTAAAGTTAACTTCTGGCTCGGCCATGGTTGCTTCATCCGATGGGGAAACCTTGGTTGGGTCAAGTTGTGCACCATCCTGGCCTGGGTCTACGATCCAGGGCACATCATTCCCTCTCTCTTCAAAAATATTTGTCCTCAAATCTGGAACATTAAAAGGAAAAGGGTTATAAGCAAATGAATCATAATCGGAACATTGCTCACCTTGAGTTTGGTCCGGTTTTTGAATGGAAGAAGATCTTTCTTGGTTTGCTTGATGACCAAGAATTTTTTCTTCATCTTGCCCCTCCTTTGGATCATATGCGAAGTCATCGAAAATTGGCAATGGACCTTCCTTTTCTGTCTCGGTTTCAACGTTCTCATTCTCCAAAGTCACCAACGGTTTCTGGTTTTGGCACTTGTTAGCATAATGACCGATCCTATGGCATTTGAAGCACCTGGTAGAATGAGCTTTGCTTGTGGATTTCACAGCTTTGCTTTTATCAGAAGACAACACATTAGTTTTCAAATCAGAATTTGAAAGAGAAGAAAAATTACTTTGCTGTTTTGGTGCAGAAGAAGTGTTGTTGTTTCCCTTCTTTTTGAGTTGCTGGACAACATGAATCGCCTTTTGCAACATCTTTTCCAAGCTGGCATAAGTCTGAAGCTCGTTCTGATCTGACACATCACGGTTGCTTCTCTTGGGTTTGGTGAAGGGACGATCACCACTTCTGACCCACTTCTCATCATCGCACCTGTTTTGTCTCTTCTTTTGTTTCTGCACAAAGTCAAACCCATTAGAAGCAAACTGTTTCTTATCAAAAATCAATTGCTCCTTTTCAAAAACAGTTTTAAAATGAAAGTAGACGTCTTGTTGTGGTTTTGATTTCTTGAGAAGTCCAAACATCCTGAAAACACTTAACAAAGTTAGCAAATAAAAATCCTCACACTCTCAAGTGTTTAGCTCACGATTTTTAGATGGTCACTCAGAGTTCTTTCACTGGTTCAAAGGATGATAGGCAGTCAAAATTCAGCAATCAAAACCCAAAACAAACTTTGTGGGAAAAGAAAAGAGAAAGAAAGATGAAGAGAATTTTGATATGGATCCGCCTTAACTGTCCTAAGGCTGGTTTCTCTTCAGCCAGCAGGGTTTCTCTTCCACCACTCCCCCTGGATTTCTCTTCAGAAGTGATTCAAGCCAAAACTTTTACTCTTTTTTTTTCTCTTTTTTTTTTCTCTTTTTTTTTCTTTTTTTTTATCGTTTTTTTTAATAACTGGCGATCACAAGGGAGTAAAGGAACAGCCCGGATCCAACAAAAAAAATAAGAAAAGAAAATCGTGGAGAGATGAGAAGATGAAATGAAAACAAACCAGCCAAAGTGGCTCTGATACAAACTGAAGAACCCTAAGATAGGAAGATCACTTTAGCTGGTTTGGTTTTGGCTCAGGCCGCTCCTTTCTTGAGTCTGAATCTCCTTTAGAAGTCTGGTACTCGCGGATAGATGGGTTGAAGAACCTCCGGTTTGGAAAATTCATAACTCCTTCTTCCGTGAAGCTTTCGAAGTGATTCCAAGCCTCAGTGAATCCTTGGTGAGTTGGCTTTCCAGGGAAATTGAATTCATGACGAAAGACCTTCGGAATGTTGAGATATCCTCCTTGGACTGAACCTCTGTCGCTGGCATCAAGGTAGCCGGTTTCAACAAAGCTTCTCCAAAACTCAGGCTGTTGGGTACGGTCAATGCTTTCAATTCTTAGAGGCTGAATCTGTCTTTCCTGTATACTCAAAATAAACACTAAAAGACCAGGATCAAATGTGCAAGATAAATATTTGTTCAAATCACAAATCAAGATATCTTTTCCAAGAACAAATTGCACATTTTTCGGCCTGTCAAGGTGCTCATCAAAGTAGATATTACAGACAAGAATTTTATCAAGGTATGCAACAACAGTATTCATTTTCAAGATGGGCATATCCTTCCCAACATCTGAACACACAAGCTTAAGTTCAGTTTGAGAATCATTTATCAAAAGTTCAAGGCATTTTTCAAAGAATGTGTTGTAAACCAAAATATCATCAGAACTCAAGACAACACCATTATCACGAAATGATCCCAGAAAATACCAAGTGTTATCAGTTTCAAAACTTAGGAGATCAGGCTGCAAAACAGAACCACAAAATTCAAGATCACAAAAATCATTTTCAGTTTCAAGTGATTTCTGTTCCAGCAACTTCTGAATCAAAATTTCGTCCAAGGCATAAGAGGATGCAAACAATTCATCAGTGATCAGTACATGTCTAGAAGAACTTAGATCAAAGCCATTTCCTTTGCAAACAAACAAATCAAGAGATTTTTCAGCACAAAAATCAGTTTGTTGCAAATCAAGATCAAATGGCCTTCCAAGAAGATGAAAACCTTTGTTATGTTCCAAGAACTGATCAAAGCTCAAAATAATTCCAGAAGTGATGCCATTGACATTTTGAAAACGTGATTGATCAAGACATTTATCAGGTTCAAAGATTTTTAAAGAATTAATCATGTTATCAAAAACAGATTTTGAAAAAAAAAAATCTTTCATCTTGTCAAGACCAAAACGAAGTACATCATCAGTACTGACTTTCACAAACATGTCAGGCAGAGAATTAAGAGAAGAAGGTTCCTCACAGTGCTCTTGAAGATCCGGAGGTAGAGGGGCAGGAGTTGTGCCGGGACCAAAGCATAGATAATTCTCCATAGCAATGGATGTGATGCTTGTTGCTTCTTCATCAAAGACTGGACCAAGTTCGTCCTCCTCATCAAAGATAGGACCTATTTCATCATCCAAACATATCCTAGTGTCAAGACATGGGCACTGATGTGGAAAATCCAGTGGCTCTTCCTCAAAAACCTGTGGAGACAAAACAAGACTACTCGGAAGCTCCGGTTGCAAAACATGTAGTTCTACAATAGCTTGTTCATTATCAAGATTAAACTCAGTTTCAAGAGAAGGAAGATCACAATCTTTTTCACAAAACATCAAGCTTTCAATTAGCTCTTCATCAGATTCATCAAAAATGGGTAGAGAATCTGAAAAATCTTTAAGTTCTTCAAAATGGTTTTCAGATTCACCTTGGGCTTTCTTACTGATGAACAAGGATGGCTCAGCTACTGGGGCACGTGTGGATGTGCTCTTCTTTTGGCTCTTGTTGAAGTCCTTAAGGGCTTTGTCCACTCCCTTCACAAGGTTATCACAAATTTGTTGGACATCAATTTGAAAGGGTTGCCTTTTTGGATCAGCCACATCTCTGGTTGTTTTTCTCCTTATAGCTGGCTGTTCCTGCACACTAACAAACTCATCAAAATAATTCAAAGGATATTTAAAAGGAGTTTGAGAGTTAGAATTTCGTTGAGGCTTCTCCTTGTTACTTTTCCTTTGCAAACCAAACATCATAAACCTGAAAAATCTCAACACAAAAGTTAGTAGATAAAAACCTCACACTCTCAAGTGTTTGATCCTCACCCACACAAGTGTTTCTCTCAGATTTAGGTGATCACACACAAGTTTTTACTCAATGTTCTAAGAGAACAAATCAAAGAATCCCAATGGGCAAATCCAAGCAAACAAGGGAATTTTCTCAAGATAGAAAGATAAGAGATTTTGATTTTTGAAATCCGTTTTAACCACCTCAAAGGCTGGATTTCTCCTCAGCCAGCAGGCTTTCTCTTCCACCACCAATCCACAAAACAAACTTTGAACTTTTTCTATTTTTTTTTTTTTGAATCAAATCGTAAATCTTTTTTTTTTATAAATATATAGATGGTAATGAGGGGCCCGGATTTAAGAAAGGTAGAAGAAGAAGTGTTTGAAGAAGATGGAGAGATGAGAAGATGGAATTATAATAGAGTTACCGGAAGAGTGGCTCTGATACCAACTGAAGAACCCTAGGATAGGGAGGATCACTTTAGCTGGGTGTTGGATATGAACCGAGAAGCAAATGGCGCTTCTGGAACTGAGATGGATTGAAAGGATCGTCAAGAGATGCGGAATGGCTCTTGATATACCCACGATCTAAGGCTAACCACCTAAGAACAAATGTAGTGTGTTGGCTAACCACCAGACGACACACAAAGATGATTGGCTGACCACCAAATCAACAAGCCGGTTCAAACCGATGAACTAGCTAAGAACTCTCTCTCTCTCACTCAGAGAAGAAACGAAAATAAACTCAAAAACATAGACTGATTTTATTCATAGAAGAGCTTACATATTTATACTACTTGTGGTCAAAGAAAGATTAAGAGTTTTTGTGGAAAACTAGAAACTTAGAAAACATAAACAAAGACTAAGACTTTTGACTAGAAATAAGTGTGTTGTTGAATGCCCTTTGATATGACCACGACTTTGACTCCTTTTGTTGATATTTCTTGATGCAAATGGGCATAAGACCATCAGCAAAGGCCTGGTCGAATTTGGTGTAAAACCGACCCAAATTGAATTTATTATGAATTTTTTCTTGGGCTGAAAAAAGCTCATTTCGCCCAAAAACTAAACAAGCTCCTTCTTCAGTGTCACTTAGCTCATTCAGCTCCAAGCTAGTGTCACTTAGCTCACTCAGCTCATCCATCTCAGATATGTAAGTGTCACTTCGATTCAGCTCGACCAGCTCGCCCAAATAAGTGTCACTTCGTCCAGCTCGTCCAAAGTTAGCTTCTGGCTCGACCATGGTTGCTTTATCCGATGGGGAAACCTTGGTTGGGTCGAGTTGTGCACCATCCTGGCCTGGGTCTACGATCCAGGGCACATCATTCCCTCCCTCTTCAAAAAGATTTGTCCTCAAATCTGGAACATTAAAAGGAAAAGGGTTATAAGCAAAGGAATCATAATCGGAACATTGCTCACCTTGAGTTTGGTCCGGTTTTTGAATGGCAGAAAATTCTTCTTGGTTGGCTTGATGACCACGATATTGTTCTTCATCAGACCCTTCCTGTATTGACACAAAGCTTCCAAGACCAAGGTCATATGCGCCGATATCAAAAGCATTCAAAGGACTAGAAAATTCATTTTTTTTCAAAACCTTTTTAGAATTCATTTCAAATTGAAAAATCAATTCAGAACTACCTGCCATCGGTTTATGGGCATAGTCATCGAAAATTGGCAAAAAACCTTCCTTTTCTGGCTCGGTTTCAACGTTCTCATTCTCCAAAGTCACCAACGGTTTCTGGTTTTGGCACTTGTTAGCATAATGACCGATCCTATGGCATTTGAAGCACCTGGTAGAATGAGCTTTGCTTGTGGGTTTCACAGCTTTGCTTTTATCAGAAGACAACACATTAGTTTTCAAATCAGAATTTGAAAGAGAAGAAAAATTACATTGCTGTTTTGGTGCAGAAGAAGTGTTGTTGTTTTCCTTCTTTTTGAGTTGCCGGACAACATGAATCGCCTTATGCAACATCTTTTCCAAGCTGGCATAAGTCTGAAGCTCGTTCTGATCAGGCACATCACAGTTGCTTCTCTTGGCTTTGGTGAAGGGACGATCACCACTTCTGACCCACTTCTCATCATCGCACCTGTTTTGTCCCTTCTTTTGTTTCTGCACAAAGTCAAACCCATTAGAATCAAACTGTTTCTTATCAAAAATCAATTGCTCCTTTTCGAAAACAGTTTTAAAAGGAAAGTAGACGTCTTGTTGTGGTTTTGATTTCTTGAGAAGTCCAAACATCCTGAAAACACTTAAAAAAGTTAGCAAATAAAAATCCTCACACTCTCAAGTGTTTAGCTCACGATTTTTAGATGGTCACTCAGAGTTCTTTCACTGGTTCAAAGGATGATAGGCAGTAAAAAATCAGGAGTCAAAACCCAAAACAAACTTTGTGGGAAAAGAAAAGAGAAAGAACAATGAAGAGATTTTTGTGTGGATCCGCCTTAACTGTCCTAAGGCTGGGTTTCTCTTCAGCCAGCAGGGTTTCTCTTCCACCACTCCCCCTGGATTTCTCTTCAGAAGTGATTCAAGCCAAAACTTTCACTCTTTTTTTTTTTTGATCAATTTTTTTTTCTCTTTTTTTTTTTTAATAACTGGCGATCACAAGGGAGTAAAGGAACAGCCCGGATCCAACAAGAAATAAGAAAATAAAATCGTGGAGAGATGAGAAGATGAAAAGATGAAATGAAAACAAACCAGCCAAAGTGGCTCTGATACCAACTGAAGAACCCTAAGATAGGGAGGATCACTTTAGCTGGGTGTTGGATATGATCCGAGAAGGCAAACGGCTTGGTGATCAGCTTGGCCTAATTTTAAAATTGATAAACCAATTTTTGGTGATCAGTTTACTTGTTTGATGCTTGCCCACGTGCTTGATGATTATCCTAAGGGCTTAGATCCTGATCTTGATGTCCTAAAGATAGAGAAACCCTTTGATTATTTCTTTCGCAGATTTGATGTGGTTTCTCGAGTTATTTTGAATGAACAGGTTAAGCATGATCAGTTTCCAAGGAGAGCAAGCGCTGGAGAACGCCTAAGGACTTATGTTCTTCGAACATGGAACTGGAAATACTTGAGGGAAACAAGTTCAAAACTCCAAGGAAGTTTCTGTCCAAAATTTTCCTTCTCTGAATTTTACATGATTTTAAAATTCTTTTTGTCTGATTCATTTTATTTTGATTCAGGTAAAATTGATTTGAGGTCAAATCCTTTTGAAGAGGGAGAGAATGATGTGCCATGGAGTAGCGCACCGGGCAAAACAGACATGCATGGTTTGATCATTGGAAGCAGTAATGATATATGTTCATTGTTTGACTCATATCTTCTAAACCACGAGGCTTCTACACATGAAATCACTTGTAGAATGTTATCAACTCAATTACGGAGCTCCTCGAAGAAGAATCAGATCAAACGGAGTTCATATGTGATAGTTATGCTATTTACAAATCAAGTGATCTTTAGTTCTTGCGAATTCAGACCACCCGAGAAGCTCGAAATGGCTAACCTTCTTTCTGATGAACCAACAGCCAATTCAATCATGACAAAGGTGATTATTCATGTTCTAAATGTCCAAGAAAGCATTGGGCTTGATGGTTTTCAAAAAGATTCAAAAACGAGCTTGTTTGGCCCAAATGGAGAAACCGATAAAATATTGGCTAAGGGAAAAGATGGATTTCGACCAGACCTCAAAGGGACATGTCTTGGCCCATATCAGGAGTATATTCTTCACCTTTCAAAGTCCTGGTCGTGGCTATATGAAGAAGTAGTCCAAGTTTCAGTCAAAGACTTTATTTAGTCAAGTCTTTGTTTCTATTTCCAATGTCTTGTTTTTAGCACATTCTTCTTTGGATCTCTACAACTTGTAATCCTATAAATAAGGCCTTAGAGCCACGAAATAAAGCAGATTGTTTTCCCCTTTTGTTGAGTTAAAACTCTTTGTTCTTTGTTAGAACATTTCTTAGTTTCTTGGTGACGTTATCTCCAAGTTTCGATCCTTCTTTTGTTGGACCGGTGCGTCACATCCGGCAACGATCGAAGTCTGGTAGTATCTTTGGGCTATTCCGCAACCCTTAGTGTCACCGTTAATACCATCAGTTCTCAATCCTCTCGGATCTGAGTTCATATCAACCTTACCGAAAGAGTGATCCTTATTTTTTTTTTTAATAACTGGCGATCACAAGGGAGTAAAGGAACAGCCCGGATCCAAAAAAACAATAAGAAAATAGAATGATGAAGATATGAGAAGATGATAAGAGAATGATAACAAACCAGCCAAAGTGGCTCTGATACCAACTGAAGAACCCTAAGATAGATAGAACCAAAATCGGAAAGGATCACTTTAGCTGGGTGTTGGATATGAACCGAGAAGCAAATGGCGCTTCTGGAACTGAGATGGATTGAAAGGATCGTCAAGAGATGCGGAATGGCTCTTGATATACCCACGATCTAAGGCTAACCACCTAAGAACGAATGTAGTGTGTTGGCTAACCACCAAACGACATACAAAGATGATTGGCTGACCACCAAATCAACAAGCCGGTTCAAACCGATGAACTAGCTAAGAACTCTCTCTCTCTCACTCAGAGAAGAAACGAAATAAACAACCAAAATGAACTGATTTTATTCATCAAAGGGACTACATATTTATAGTGTTTTGTAGTCAAAGACAATAAAAGAAAATGTGGGAAAACAATGCATAGGAAATATAAATTTGACTAGATCAAGTCAAGGCACGGAAAATAGAGAAGACTAGATCTGGTCAAGGCACGGAAAATAGAGAAGACTAGATCTGGTCAAGGCACGGAAAATGGAGAAGACCAGTCAAGATGTCTAGATTCATCCGAACCAGATGGATGCACGGGATAAAGATAAGGACGCTTGCGGGACTGTCCGGATGGTCCGCCGGATGAGAATGCATGTCCGTCTTTGGTTTTTTCACCACCCAAGCTAAGTCTGGCTCGACCCAAGTCAAGTATGGCACGGTGAAAAAGATGAACCTCGGTTGAAATGTTCAGAACGTCCTGAACTCCATGCTGAGCTGGTTCCATGTAATGATCCGTGGTCTGCGGCACATCATTCCCTTCCTCTTCAAAAAGATTTGTCCTCAAATCTGAAACATTAAAAGGAAAAGGATTATAAGCAAAAGAACCATAATCAGAACGTTGTTCACCTTGAGTTTGGTCCGGATTGTGAATGGAACAAGATCCTTCTCTATGACCACAATTTTGCTCTCCACCTGACCCTTCCTTTGGTTCATGTGCATAGTCATCGAAAATTGGTAAAACGTCTTCCTTTTCTGGCTCGGTTTCAACTTTCTCCAATGTCACCAACGTTTTCTGTTTTTGGCACTTGTTGGCATAATGACCGACCTTATGGCATTTGAAACACCTGGTAGAAAGAGCCTTGCTTGTGGTTTTCACAGCCTTGCTTTTATCAAAAGACAACACATTAGTTTTCAAATCAGAATTTGAAATAGAAGAAGAATTACTTTGTTGTTTTGGTGCAGAAGAAGTGTTGCTGTTTCCCTTCTTTTTGAGTTGCCGGACAACATGAATCGCCTTATGCAACATCTTTTCCAAGCTGGCATAATTCTGAAGCTCATTCTGATCAGGCACATCACAGTTGCTTCTCTTGGCTTTGGTGAAGGGACGATCACGACTTCTGGCCCACTTCTCATCATCACACCTGTTTTGTCTCTTCTTTTGTTTCTGCACAAAGTCAAACTCATTAGAAGCAAACTGTTTCTTATCAAAAATCAATTGCTCCTTTTCAAAAACAGTTTTAAAAGGAAAGTAGACGTCTTGTTGTGGTTTTGATTTCTTGAGAAGTCCAAACATCCTGAAAACACTTAACAAAGTTAGAAAATAAAAATCCTCACACTCTCAAGTGTTTAGCTCTCGATTTTTAAATGGTCACTCAGAGTTCTTTCACTGGTTCAAAGGATGATAGGCAGTCAAAATTCAGCAATCAAAACCCAAAACAAACTTTTGTGGGAAAAAGAAAAGAGAAAGAAAGATGAAGAGATTTTTGAAATGGATCCGCCTTAACTGTCCAAAGGCTGGGTTTCTCTTCAGCCAGCAGGATTTCTCTTCCACCACTCCCCCTGGATTTCTCTTCAGAAGGTGATTCAAGCCAAAACTTTTTTTTTTCTTTTTTATCGATTTTTTTTTTTTTTATAATAGGCGATCACAAGGGAGTAAAGGAACAGCCCGGATCCAAGAAATAAGAAAAGAAAAACGTGGAGAGATGAGAAGATGAAAGAAAACAAACCAGCCAAAGTGGCTCTGATACCACTTGATAGAACCAAAATCGGAAAGGATCACTTTAGCTGGGTGTTGGATATGAACCGAGAAGCAAATGGCGCTTCTGGAACTGAGATGGATTGAAAGGATCGTCAAGAGATGCGGAATGGCTCTTGATATACCCACGATCTAAGGCTAACCACCTAAGAACGAATGTAGTGTGTTGGCTAACCACCAAACGACACACAAAGATGATTGGCTGACCACCAAATCAACAAGCCGGTTCAAACCGATGAACTAGCTAAGAACTCTCTCTCTCTCACTCAGAGAAGAAACGAAATAAACAACCAAAATGAACTGATTTTATTCATCAAAGGGACTACATATTTATAGTGTTTTGTAGTCAAAGACAATAAAAGAAAATGTGGGAAAACAATGCATAGGAAATATAAATTTGACTAGATCAAGTCAAGGCACGGAAAATAGAGAAGACTAGATCTGGTCAAGGCACGGAAAATAGAGAAGACTAGATCTGGTCAAGGCACGGAAAATGGAGAAGACCAGTCAAGATGTCTAGATTCATCCGAACCAGATGGATGCACGGGATAAAGATAAGGACGCTTGCGGGACTGTCCGGATGGTCCGCCGGATGAGAATGCATGTCCGTCTTTGGTTTTTTCACCACCCAAGCTAAGTCTGGCTCGACCCAAGTCAAGTATGGCACGGTGAAAAAGATGAACCTCGGTTGAAATGTTCAGAACGTCCTGAACTCCATGCTGAGCTGGTTCCATGTAATGATCCGTGGTCTGCGGCACATCATTGACCACGGATCTTCCATGCAAACGGCACTTGATAGAACCAAAATAAGGATCACTCTTTCGGTAAGGTTGATATGAACTCAGATCCGAGAGGATTGAGAACTGATGGATCGAGGGGTGACACTAAGGGTTGCGGAATAGCCCAAAGATACTACCAGACTTCGATCGTTGCCGGATGTGACGCACCGGTCCAACAAAAGAAGGATGGAAACTTGGAGATAACCTCACCAAGAAACTAAGAACAAGTTCTACAAAGAACAAAGAGTTTTAACTCAACAAAAGGGGAAAACAATCTGGTTTATTTCGTTGCTCTAAGGCCTTATTTATAGGATTACAAGTTGTAGAGATCCAAAGAAGAATGTGCTAAAAACAAGACATTGGAAATAGAAACAAAGACTTGACTAAATAAAGTATTTGACTGAAACTTAGACTACCTCTTCATATAGCCACGACCAGGACTTTGAAAGGTGAAGAATATACTCCTGATATGGGCCAAGACATGTCCCTTTGAGGTCTGGTCGAAATCCATCTTTTCCCTTAGCCAATATTTTATCGGTTTCTCCATTTGGGCCAAACAAGCTCGTTTTTGAATCTTTTTGAAAACCATCAAGCCCAATGCTTTCTTGGATATTTAGAACATGAATAATCACCTTTGTCATGATTGAATTGGCCGTTGGTTCATCAGAAAGAAGGTTAGCCATTTCGAGCTTCTCGGGTGGTCTGAATTCGCGAGAACTAAAGATCACTTGATTTGTAAATAGCATAACTATCACATATGAACTCCGTTTGATCTGATTCTTCTTCGAGGAGCTCCGTAATTGAGTTGAGAACATTCTCCAAGTGATTTCATGTGTAGAAGCCTCGTGGTTTAGAAGATATGAGTCAAACAATGAACATATATCATTACTGCTTCCAATGATCAAACCATGCATGTCTGTTTTGCCCGGTGCGCTACTCCATGGCACATCATTCCCTCCCTCTTCAAAAGGATTTGACCTCAAATCAATTTTACCTGAATCAAAAGAAAATGAATCAGACAAAAAGAAGTTTAAAATCATGTAAAATTCAGAGAAGGAAAATTTTGGACAGAAACTTCCTTGGAGTTTTGAACTTGTTTCCCTCAAGTATTTCCAGTTCCATGTTTGAGGAACATAAGTCCTTAGGCGTTCTCCAGCGCTTGCTCTCCTTGGAAACTGATCATGCTTAACCTGTTCATTCAAAATAACTAGAGAAACCACATCAAATCTGCGAAAGAAATAATCAAAAGGTTTCTCTATCTTTAGGACACCAAGATCAGGATCCAAGCCCTTAGGATAATCATCAAGCACGTGGGCAAGCATCAAACAAGTAAACTGATCACCAAAAATTGGTTTATCAATTTTAAAATTAGGCCAAGCTGAGAAACGGTCAGGAAAAGAAAGAGACAATGCCAAATCTGAAAAATTCTTATCATGAATGAAATCAAATTGATTCTTTGGTCTAAGCAATTTTGGTTCATGCCTTTTCCTAAACCAAATCTCTTTCAAAGCACAGCTCAATGAACACAATTCATGGAAAGGTTTAAACAAAACGTTTTTCAACCAAGTAAAGATGTGATTTCGTTTAGAAATTCTCGGTTTCAAAACATTTTCATGATGAGCAGAGATAATCAACCCATGATCCTTACAGTGCTTTTGTTTTGGCCAGGAGGTTGACTGAGGAAACACCTTTGGTTCATTGAGGATCGATTTTGGCTCAGGTCGATTCTTTCTGGGGCATGAATCTCCTTTAGAAATCTGGTACTCGCGGATAGTTGTACTGAAGAACTTCCGGTTTGGAAAATTCATAACTTCTTTATCCGTGAAGCTTTTCATGCGATTCCAAGCCTCAGTGAATCCTTGATGAGTTGGCTTTCTTGTAAAATTGGATTCAAGACAAAAGACCTTCGGACTGTTGAGATATCCTTCTTGGACTGAACCTCTATCGCTGGCACCAAGGTAGCCGGTTTGAACAACAAAGCTTCTCCAAATCTGAGGTTGTTGGGCACGGCCAATGCTTTCATTCAGAGGCTGAACCTGTCTTTCCTGGATACTCAAAACAAACACTAAAAGACCAGGATCAAATGTGCAAGATAAATATTTGTTCAAATCACAAATCAAGATATCTTTTCCAAGAACAAATTGCACATTTTTCAGCCTTTCAAGGTGCTCATAAAAGTAAATATTACAGACAAGAATTTTATCAAGATATGCAACAACAGTATTCATTTTCAAAATGGGCATATCCTTCCCAACATCTGAACACACAAGCTTAAGTTCAGTTTGAGAATCATTTATCAAAAGTTCAAGGCATTTCTCAAAGAATGTGTTGTAAACCAAAATATCATCAGAACTCAAGACAACACCATTATCACGAAATGATCTCAGAAAATGCCAAGTATTATCAGTTTCAAAACTCAAGAGATCAAGCTGCAAAACAGAACCACAAATTTCAAGATCACGAAAATCATTTTCAGTTTCAAGTGATTTCTGTTCCAGCAACTTCTGAATCAAAATTTCGTCCAAGGCATAAGAGGATGCAAACAATTCATCAGTGATCAGTACATGTCTAGAAGAACTCAGATCAAAGCTATTTCTTTTGCAAACTAACGAATCAAGAGATTTTTCAGCACAAAAATCAGTTTGTTGCAAATCAAGATCAAATGGCCTTCCAAGAAGATGAAAACCTTTGTTATGTTCCAAGAACTGATCAAAGCTCAAAATAATTCCAGAAGTGATGCCATTGACACTTTGAAAACGTAATTGATCTAGACATTTATCAGGTTCAAAGATTTTTAAAGAATTAATCATGTTATCAAAAACAGATTTTGAAACAAAAAAATCTTTCATCTTGTCAAGACCAAAACGAATTACATCATCAGTACTGACTTTCACAAACATGTCAGGCAGAGAATTAAGAGAAGAAGGTTCCTCACAGTGCTCTTGAAGATCCGAAGGTAAAGGGGCAGGAGTTGTGCCGGGATCAAAGCATAGATAATTCTCCATAGCAATGGATGTGATGGTTGTTGCTTCTTCATCAAAGACTGGACCAGGTTCGTCCTCCTCATCAAAGATAGGACCTAGATCATCATCCAAACATATCCTAGTGTCAAGACATGGGCACTGATGTGGAAAATCCAGTGGCTCTTCCTCAAAAACCTGTGGAGACAAAACAAGACTACTCGGAAGCTCCGGTTGCAAAACAGTTAGTTCTACAATAGCTTGTTCATTATCAAGATTAAACTCAGTTTCAAGAGAAGGAAGATCACAATATTTTTCACAAAACATCAAGCTTTCAATTAGCTCTTCATCAGATTCATCAAAAATGGGTAGAGAATCTGAAAAATCTTTAAGTTCTTCAAAATGGTTTTCAGATTCACCTTGGGCTTTCTTACTGATGAACAAGGATGGCTCAGCTACTGGGGCACGTGTAGATGTGCTCTTCTTTTGGCTCTTGCTGAAGTCCTTAAGGGCTTTGTCCACTCCCTTCACAAGGTTATCACAAATTTGTTGGACATCAATTTGAAAGGGTTGCCTTTTTGGATCAGATTCACCTTTGGATGTATTGACATGCTCTTTGCTCCACCTGTTTGGTTTCTCCTGCACATCAACAAACTCATCAAAAGTATTCAAAGCATATTTAAAGGAGGTTTGAGAGACAGAAAGTCGTGGGTGCTTCTCCTTGTTACTTTTCCTTTGAAGACCAAACATCATAACCTGAAAATCTCAACACAAAAGTTAGGAAATAAAGCCTCACTCTCTCAAGTGTTTTATTCTCACCCACTCAAGTGTTTCTCTCAGATTTAGGTGATCACACACAAGTTTCTACTCAATGTTCTAAGAGAACAAATCAAAGAATCCCAATGGGCAAATCCAAGCAAACAAGGGAATTTTCTCAAGATAGAAAGATAAGAGATTTTGATTTTTGAAATCCGTTTTAACCACCTCAAAGGCTGGATTTCTCCTCAGCCAGCAGGCTTTCTCTTCCACCACCAATCCACAAAACAAACTTTGAACTTTTTCTTTTTTTTTTTTTTTTTTTTTTTTTTGAATCAAATCGTAAATCTTTTTTTTTATATATATATATGGATGGTAATGAGGGGCCCGGATTTAAGAAAGGTAGAAGAAGAAGTGTTTGAAGAAGATGGAGAGATGAGAAGATGGAATGATAATAGAGTTACCGAGAGAGTGGCTCTGATACCACTTCTTTCAGAGCTCTGATACCACTTGAAGAACCCTAAGGAACGAACACTCAACCGGATTGGAAAGATATGAACTCGATCCGTAAGGAAAGAGAACTGATGGTATGAACGGTGACACAAAGGGTTGCGGATGACCCAATGATACTACCAGACTTCAATCGTTGCCGGATGTGACGCACCGGTCCAACAAAAGAAGGATCGAAACTTGGAGATAACCTCACCAAGAAACTAAGAAATGTTCTAACAAAGAACAAAGAGAGTAAAACTCAAAAGAATGAAAGCAAAAACGAAATTGTCTTATTCAGATCTGATGGTTACATTATATAGAAGTTCTAGTCAAAAGACTTAAAGAAAAATGTGGGAAATCTAAACATAGAAAATGATAAAATTGACCAGATCTGGTCAAGGCACGAAATCACACTTTGACTGGCGAAAACCCCTTCAAATTCCGTCCAGGTTCATTGTATCCTGAAGCATGTCCTGCGGACTGGGCCAGTACACAAGCAGGACAGTCCAAAGTAGCCAGTTTTGAAGTGTCATGGCCTATCTTGAGTTCCACTCGTCCGAATCCAAATCTGTCTTGACCGTTGCTCTTAAAATGCCAATCAGTACGGGAAATACGAGCTCCAGTTCGGTGAATTCGATCGTCTGGACATGGGTATTGATGAAGCCTCAAACTGGACATCCGGGCGGTACATGCGGTACTGTCCAGAAATGTATAGCAATGACCTAACTCAGGATTCGTGCGTCCGAATGCGATTCCGTCTCGACTGTTCTTCATAAAATGGAAAACAGGACGGTGAAGACAAAGTCCAGTACAGTGAAATCGATCATCTGGCCATGGTTCCAGCCTAAGCTCCCATCCGGATGCATTTGGGACAGTCCGGTCAGTCTGGCCAGTATGGTGAAAATCATGAACCTCGGTTGAAAACTTCAGAACGTCCTGATCTTCATGCTGGTTCGGCTCCATGTACTGATCCGTGGACCGCGGTCTATCATTCCCTCCTTCTTCAAAAGGATTTGTCCTCAAATCCAAAGTACCTATATCAAAAAGAGATGAATCAGATACAAAGGAATTATAATTCATGGAAAATTCAGGGAATGAAAAATATGGACAGAAACTTCCATGGAGTTTTGAAGTCATTTTCATCAAGGAATTCCAAGTACTTTGGCGACCATTGGTGCTTGCTCTCCTTAGAAACTGATCATGCTTATCCTGTTTATTCAAAGCAACTAGAGAAACCACATCAAATCTGCCAAAGAAATAATCAAAGGGTTTCTCTATCCTTAAGACATCAAAATCAGGATCCAAGCCCTTAGGATAATCATCAAGGACGTGGGCAAGCATCAAGCAAGTAAGCTGGTTGCAAAAAATTGATTTATCAATCTCAAAATCAGGCCAAGGGGAGAAACTGTTATGGAAAGAAAGAGACAATGCCAAATTTGAAAAATTATCATCATGAACGAAATCAAAAGAATTCTTTGGCCTAAACAATTTTAGTTCATGCTTTTTCCTGCACCAAATCTCTTTCAAAGCACAGCTCAATGAAATCAATTCATGAAAAGGTTTGAGCAAAACGTTTTTCAACCAAGTAAGAATATGTTTTCTTTTTGAAATTCTCGGTTTCAAAACATTTTCATGAAGAGTAGAGGCAATCAACTCATGATCCTTACAGTGCTTTTGGTTTAGACAGGAGGATGACTGAGGAAACACCTTTGGTTCATGGAGGATCGGTTTTGGCTCAGGCCGATTCTTTCTGGGGCATGAATCTCTTTTAGAAATCTGGTACTCACGCATAGATGGACTGAAGAACCTCCGGTTTGGAAAATTCATAACTTCTTCATCCGTGAAGATTTTCATGCGATTCCAAGCCTCAGTGAATCCTTGATGAGTTGGCTTTCTTGTAAAATTGGATTCAAGACAAAAGACCTTCGGACTGTTGAGATATCATTCTTGGACTGAACCTCTGTCGCTGGCACCAAGGTAGCCGGTTTGAACAACAAAGCTTCTCCAAATCTGAGGTTGTTGGGCACGGCCAATGCTTTCATTCAGAGGCTGAACTTGTCTTTCCTGGATACTCAAAACAAACACTAAAAGACCAGGATCAAATGTGCAAGATAAATATTTGTTCAAATCACAAATCAAGATATCTTTTCCAAGAACAAATTGCACATTTTTCAGCCTTTCAAGGTGCTCATCAAAGTAAATATTACAGACAAGAATTTTATCAAGATATGCAACAACAGTATTCATTTTCAAAATGGGCATATCCTTCCCAACATCTGAACACACAAGCTTAAGTTCAGTTTGAGAATCATTTATCAAAAGTTCAAGGCATTTCTCAAAGAATGTGTTGTAAACCAAAATATCATCAGAACTCAAGACAACACTATTATCACGAAATGATCTCAGAAAATGCCAAGTATTATCAGTTTCAAAACTCAAGAGATCAGGCTGCAAAACAGAACCACAAAATTCAAGATCACGAAAATCATTTTTAGTTTCAAGTGATTTCTGTTCCAGCAACTTCTGAATCAAAATTTCGTCCAAGGCATAAGAGGATGCAAACAATTTATCAGTAATCAGTACATGTCTAGAAGAACTCAGATCAAAGCCATTTCCTTTGCAAACAAACGAATCAAGAGATTTTTCAGCACAAAAATCAGTTTGTTGCAAATCAAGATCAAATGGCCTTCCAAGAAGATGAAAACCTTTGTTATGTTCCACGAACTGATCAAAGCTCAAATAATTCCAGAAGTGATGGCATTGACATTTTGAAAACATGATTGATCAAGACATTTATCAGGTTGAAAGATTTTTAAAGAATTAATCATGTTATCAAAAACAGATTTTGAAACACAAAAATCTTTTATCTTGTCAAGACCAAAACGAATTATATCATCAGTACTGACTTTCACAAACATGTCAGGCAGAGAATAAAGAGAAGAAGGTTCCTCACAGTGCTCTTGAAGATCAGGAGGTAAAGGGGCAGGAGTTGTGCCGGGATCAAAGCATAGATAATTCTCCATAGCAATGGATGTGATGCTTGTTGCTTCTTCATCAAAGACTGGATCAGGTTCGTCCTCCTCATCAAAGATAGGACCTAGATCATCATCTAAACATTTCCTAGTGTCAAGACATGGGCACTGATGTGGAAAATCCAGTGGCTCTTCCTCAAAAACCTGTGGAGACAAAACAAGACTACTCGGAAGCTCCGGTTGCAAAACAGTTAGTTCTACAATAGCTTGTTCATTATCAAGATTAAACTCAGTTTCAAGAGAAGGAAGATCACAATCTTTTTCACAAAACATCAAGCTTTCAATTAGCTCTTCATCAGATTCATCAAAAATGGGTAGAGAATCTGAAAAATCTTTAAGTTCTTCAAAATGGTTTTCAGATTCACCTTGGGCTTTCTTACTGATGAACAAGGATGGCTCAGCTACTGGGGCACGTGTGGATGTGCTCTTCTTTTGGCTCTTGCTGACGTCCTTGAGGGCTTTGTCCACACCCTTCACAAAGTTATCACAAATTGTTGGACATCAAACTGAAGCAATCGCCTTCTTGGATCAGATTCACCTTTGGATGTATTGACATGCTCTTTGCTCCACCTGTTTGGTTTCTCCTGCACATCAACAAACTCATCAAAAGTATTCAAAGCATAGTTAAAGGAGGTTTGAGAGACAGAAAGTCGTGGGTGCTTCTCCTTGTTACTTTTCCTTTGAAGACCAAACATCATAACCTGAAAATCTCAACACAAAAGTTAGGAAATAAAGCCTCACTCTCTCAAGTGTTTTATTCTCACCCACTCAAGTGTTTCTCTCAGATTTAGGTGATCACACACAAGTTTCTACTCAATGTTCTAAGAGAACAAATCAAAGAATCCCAATAGGCAAATCCAAGCAAACAAGGGAATTTTCTCAAGATAGAAAGATAAGAGATTTTGATTTTTGAAATCCGTTTTAACCACCTCAAAGGCTGGATTTCTCCTCAGCCAGCAGGCTTTCTCTTCCACCACCAATCCCCAAATGAAACTTTCGATTTTTTTTTTTTTTTTTTATGTAGATCTTTTTTTTTTTTTTTGATTAGATCTTTTTTTTTTTTTGATATGGTGGATGGTAATGAGGGGCCCGGATTTAAGAAAGGTAGAAGAAGAAGTTTTTATAAGAAAATGGAAGATGAGAAAGATGAATGAAATAGACAATACCGGAAGAGTGGCTCTGATACCACTTGAAGAACCCTAAGGAACGAACACTCAACCGGTAAGGGGGATATGAACTCGATCCGTAAGGAAAGAGAACTGATGGTATGAACGGTGACACTAAGGGTTGCGGAATAGCCCAAAGATACTACCAAAGATTCGAAGGTTGCCGGATGTGACGCACCGGTCCAACACAACGAAGTGGTTCGCTTGGAGATGACCTCACCAAGAGAAGTATGAATGTTCTAAGCAAAGAACAATGAGAGAAGACTCAAAATAAGCAAGGAAAATCGATGTGTTTTTATTAAGGGGATCATCACATACTTATAAGGTTTGTGAGTCAAAGAAACATAAAGACATTTGTGGGAAAAGACAACATAGAAAATAGATGAATGAAAACAAGACATAGAAATTAGAAATGAAGACTTTGACTAAAGACTGGTCAAGGTGCGGATTCTTGTGTTGACTGGTCCAGATTCACAAAGACGTCCAGGTTCATCCTCTGGTGATTAGGTCGTTCGCGGTAAGGAGCAGGACGGACGTAAGGCTGCCCGCATGATTGATCGTCGATGATCCATGAACGGATGAAGAGATAGCTCGACCCAAATCTTCAGAGAGCTTAAGTATCCTTCCTTTGGAGTAGTTGGAAGCATTGATCATCATGAAATCATCAAAGTGGTTGGAAAGGTCGTGATCAGCCTGATCCGGGCGTGCGGTACGTCCCAAACGGGCCAGGAAAGACAGGCTAAGTCTGGAATCTGATTCTTCTCGATGATCATGGGTTCTGGCTTGACTGTTGGCTCTAGAATGGCGAATGGGTCGGGGAAGAACGCCTGTGGTTTGGCTGATTTGGTCAACAGGTCGTGGATCCATCCTTAGGTCACGTCCGGGTGCACGCGGGTCGATCCGGTACACGGCTCTGTCCGTTGATCTGGAACGGCTAAATGGCTGAACCTCAGTTGGACTGATCTGATCGTCCTGGTCACCATGCTGAGTCTGCTCCACGCCCTGGTCCAGGTCCTGGGTTCTATCACACAGGACGTCCGTGGGTGTCCACCAGCACACACAGGACGTCCGTGGGTGTCCGCCAGCACACACAGGACATCTGTGGCTTTCCGTGTGTGTCCGTCTGTGTCCGTCAGCACACACAAGACGTCTGTGGCTGTCCATCAGTACACATATCAGCACGTTGTTCCTTGGACTCAGCACACTGGCCCTTCCCGTGGACTGTTTGTGTGATTTTGGCCCACGTGGGCTGTCTGTTCAGTACATACAGGACGTCTGTGGGTGTCCGCCAGCACACACAGGACGTCTGTGGCTGTTCGTGTGTGTCCGAGTGCGTCCGTCAGCAGACACAGGACGTCCGTGGCTGTCAATCATTACACATATCAGCACGTTGGTCCTTGGACTCAGCACGCTGACCCTTCCTGTGGACTGTTCGGGTGATTTTGGCCCACGTGGGCTGTCTGTTCAGTACACACAGGACGTCCGTGGGTATCCGCCAGCACACACAGGACGTCCGTGGCTGTCCTGTGGCTGTCCGTCAGCACACACAGGACGTCCGTAGCTGTCCGTGTGTGTCCGTCAGCACACACAGCACGTTCGTGGCTGTCCGTGTGTGTCCGTGTCTGTCCGTCAGCAAACAGGACGTCAATGGCTGTCCATCAGTACACATATCAGCACGTTGGTCCTTGGATTCCGCACGCTGACCCTTCCCGTGAACTGTTCGGGTGATTTTGGCCCACGTGGGCTGTCTGTTCAGTACACACAGGACGTCCGTGGGTGTCCGCCAGCACACACAGGACGTCTGTGGGTGTCCGCCAGCACACACAGGACGTCTGTGGCTTTCCGTGTGTGTCCGTGTGTATCCGTCTGTGTCCGTCAGCACACACAAGACGTCTGTGGCTGTCCATCAGTACACATATCAGCACGTTGGTCCTTGGACTCAGCACACTGGCCCTTCCTGATAGAACCAAAATCGGGAAGGATCACTTTAGCTGGGTGTTGGATATGAACCGAGAAGCAAATGGCGCTTCTGGAACTGAGATGGATTGAAAGGATCGTCAAGAGATGCGGAATGGCTCTTGATATACCCACGATCTAAGGCTAACCACCTAAGAACGAATGTAGTGTGTTGGCTAACCACCAAACGACACACAAAGATGATTGGCTGACCACCAAATCAACAAGCCGGTTCAAACCGATGAACTAGCTAAGAACTCTCTCTCTCTCACTCAGAGAAGAAACGAAATAAACAACCAAATGAACTGATTTTATTCATCAAAGGGACTACATATTTATAGTGTTTTGTAGTCAAAGACAATTAAAGAAATGTGGGAAAACAATGCATAAAAATATAAATTTGACTAGATCTAGTCAAGGCACGGAAAATGGAGAAGACTAGATCTGGTCAAGGCACGGAAAATGGAGAAGACCAGTCAAGATGTCCAGATTCATCCGAACCATATGGATGCACGGGGTAAAGATAAGGACGCTTGCGGGACTGTCCGGATGGTCCGCCGGATAAGAATGCATGTCCGTCTTTGGTTTCTTCACCATCCAAGCTAAGTCTGGCTCGACCCAAGTCAAGTCTGGTACGGTGAAAAACATGAACTTCGGTTGAAATGTTCAGAACGTCTTGAACTCCATGCTGAGCTGGTTCCATGTAATGATCCGTGGACTGCGGCACATCATTCCCTTCCTCTTCAAAAAGATTTGTCCTCAAATCTGAAACATTAAAAGGAAAAGGATTATAAGCAAAAGAACCATAATCAGAATATTGCTCACCTTGAGTTTGGTCCGGTTTTTGAATGGAAGAAGATCTTTCTTGGTTTGCTTGATGACCAAGAATTTTTTTTTCATCTAACCCCTCCATTGGATCATATGTGAAGTCATCGAAAATTGGCAATGGATCTTCCTTTTCTGGCTCGGTTTCAACGTTCTCATTCTCCAAAGTCACCAATGGTTTCTGGTTTTGGCACTTGTTAGCATAATGACCAATCCTATGGCATTTGAAGCACCTGGTAGAATGAGCTTTGCTTGTGGGTTTCACAGCTTTGCTTTTATCAGAAGACAACACATTAGTTTTCAAATCAGAATTTGAAAGAGAAGAAAAATTACTTTGATGTTTTGGTGCAGAAGAAGTGTTGTTGTTTCCCTTCTTTTTGAGTTGTCGGACAACATGAATCGCTTTATGCAACATCTTTTCCAAGCTGGCATAAGTCTGAAGCTCGTTCTGATCAGGCACATCACAGTTGCTTCTCTTGGCTTTGGTGAAGGGACGATCACCACTTCTGACCCACTTCTCATCATCGCACCTGTTTTGTCTCTTCTTTTGTTTCTGCACAAAGTCAAACCCATTAGAAGCAAACTGTTTCTTATCAAAAATCAATTGCTCCTTTTTGAAAACAGTTTTAAAAGGAAAGTAGACGTCTTGTTGTGGTTTTGATTTCTTGAGAAGTCCAAACATCCTGAAAACACTTAACAAAGTTAGCAAATAAAAATCCTCACACTCTCAAGTGTTTAGCTCACGATTTTTAGATGGTCACTCAGAGTTCTTTCACTGGTTCAAAGGATGATAGGCAGTAAAAAATCAGCAGTCAAAACCCAAAACAAACTTTGTGAGAAAAGAAAAGAGAAAGAACAATGAAGAGATTTTTGTGTGGATCCGCCTTAACTGTCCTAAGGCTGGGTTTCTCTTCAGCCAGCAGGGTTTCTCTTCCACCACTCCCCCTGGATTTCTCTTCAGAAGTGATTCAAGCCAAAACTTTCACTCTTTTTTTTTTTTTGATCAATTTTTTTTTCTCTTTTTTTTTTTTAATAACTGGCGATCACAAGGGAGTAAAGGAACAGCCCGGATCCAACAAGAAATAAGAAAATAAAATCGTGGAGAGATGAGAAGATGAAAAGATGAAATGAAAACAAACCAGCCAAAGTGGCTCTGATACCAACTGATAGAACCCTAAGATAGGGAGGATCACTTTAGCTGGGTGTTGGATATGATCCGAGAAGGCAAACGGCACTTCTGGAACTGAGATGGATTGAAAGGATCGTCAAGAGATGCGGAATGGCTCTTGATATACCCACGATCTAAGGCTAACCACCTAAGAACAAATGTAGTGTGTTGGTTAACCACCAAACGACACACAAAGATGATTGGCTGACCACCAAATCAACAAGCCGGTTCAAACCGATGAACTAGCTAAAGAACTCTCTCTCTAACTCAGAGAAGAAACTAAATAAACTCAAAAACATAGACTGATTTTATTCATAGAAGAGCTTACATATTTATACTACTTGTGGTCAAAGAAAGATTAAGAGTTTTTGTGGAAAACTAGAAACTTAGAAAACATAAACAAAGACTAAGACTTTTGACTAGAAATAAGTGTGTTGTTGAATGCCCTTTGATATGACCACGACTTTGACTCCTTTTGTTGATATTTCTTGATGCAAATGGGCATAAGACCATCAGCAAAGGCCTGGTCGAATTTGGTGTAAAACCGACCCAAATTGAATTTGTTATGAATTTTTTCTTGGGCTGAAAAAGCTCATTTCGCCCAAAAACTAAACAAGCTCCTTCTTCAGTGTCACTTAGCTCATTCAGCTCCAAGCTAGTGTCACTTAGCTCACTCAGCTCATCCATCTCAGATATGTAAGTGTCACTTCGATTCAGCTCGACCAGCTCGCCCAAATAAGTGTCACTTCGTCCAGCTCGTCCAAAGTTAGCTTCTGGCTCGACCATGGTTGCTTTATCCGATGGGGAAACCTTGGTTGGGTCGAGTTGTGCACCATCCTGGCCTGGGTCTACGATCCAGGGCACATCATTCTTTCGGTATCCTGGCTCTGAAAGAACTCTGAGTGACCATCTAAAAATCGTGAGCTAAACACTTGAGAGTGTGAGGATTTTTATTTGCTAACTTTGTTAAGTGTTTTCAGGATGTTTGGACTTCTCAAGAAATCAAAACCACAACAAGACGTCTACTTTCCTTTTAAAACTGTTTTCGAAAAGGAGCAATTGATTTTTGATAAGAAACAGTTTGATTCTAATGGGTTTGACTTTGTGCAGAAACAAAAGAAGAGACAAAACAGGTGCGATGATGAGAAGTGGGTCAGAAGTGGTGATCGTCCCTTCACCAAAGCCAAGAGAAGCAACTGTGATGTGCCTGATCAGAACGAGCTTCAGACTTATGCCAGCTTGGAAAAGATGTTGCATAAGGCGATTCATGTTGTCCGGCAACTCAAAAAGAAGGAAAACAACAACACTTCTTCTGCACCAAAACAGCAATGTAATTTTTCTTCTCTTTCAAATTCTGATTTGAAAACTAATGTGTTGTCTTCTGATAAAAGCAAAGCTGTGAAACCCACAAGCAAAGCTCATTCTACCAGGTGCTTCAAATGCCATAGGATCGGTCATTATGCTAACAAGTGCCAAAACCAGAAACCGTTGGTGACTTTGGAGAATGAGAACGTTGAAACCGAGCCAGAAAAGGAAGGTCTTTTGCCAATTTTCGATGACTATGCCCATAAACCGATGGCAGGTAGTTCTGAATTGATTTTTCAATTTGAAATGAATTCTAAAAAGGTTTTGAAAAAAATGAATTTTCTAGTCCTTTGAATGCTTTTGATATCGGCGCATATGACCTTGGTCTTGGAAGCTTTGTGTCAATACAGGAAGGGTCTGATGAAGAACAATATCGTGGTCATCAAGCCAACCAAGAAGAATTTTCTGCCATTCAAAAACCGGACCAAACTCAAGGTGAGCAATGTTCCGATTATGATTCCTTTGCTTATAACCCTTTTCCTTTTAATGTTCCAGATTTGAGGACAAATCTTTTTGAAGAGGGAGGGAATGATGTGCCCTGGATCGTAGACTCAGGCCAGGATGGTGCACAACTCGACCCAACCAAGGTTTCCCCATCGGATAAAGCAACCATGGTCGAGCCAGAAGCTAACTTTGGACGAGCTGGACGAAGTGACACTTATTTGGGCGAGCTGGTCGAGCTGAATCGAAGTGACACTTACATATCTGAGATGGATGAGCTGAGTGAGCTAAGTGACACTAGCTTGGAGCTGAATGAGCTAAGTGACACTGAAGAAGGAGCTTGTTTAGTTTTTGGGCGAAATGAGCTTTTTTCAGCCCACGAAAAAATTCATAACAAATTCAATTTGGGTCGGTTTTACACCAAATTCGACCAGGCCTTTGCTGATGGTCTTATGCCCATTTGCATCAAGAAATATCAACAAAAGGAGTCAAAGTCGTGGTCATATCAAAGGGCATTCAACAACACACTTATTTCTAGTCAAAAGTCTTAGTCTTTGTTTATGTTTTCTAAGTTTCTAGTTTTCCACAAAAACTCTTAATCTTTCTTTGACCACAAGTAGTATAAATATGTAAGCTCTTCTATGAATAAAATCAGTCTATGTTTTTGAGTTTATTTAGTTTCTTCTCTGAGTTAGAGAGAGAGTTCTTTAGCTAGTTCATCGGTTTGAACCGACTTGTTGATTTGGTGGTCAGCCAATCATCTTTGTGTGTCGTTTGGTGGTTAACCAACACACTACATTTGTTCTTAGGTGGTTAGCCTTAGATCGTGGGTATATCAAGAGCCATTCCGCATCTCTTGACGATCCTTTCAATCCATCTCAGTTCCAGAAGTGCCGTTTGCCTTCTCGGATCATATCCAACACCCAGCTAAAGTGATCCTCCCTATCTTAGGGTTCTTCACTTCCCGTGGACTGTTTGGGTGATTTTGGCCCACGTGGGCTGTCTGTTCAGTACACACAGGACGTCCGTGGGTGTCCGCCAGCACACACAGGACGTCCGTGGCTGTCCGTGTGTGTCCGGGTGTGTCCGTCAGCACACACAGGACGTCCGTGGCTGTCAATCATTACACATATCAGCACGTTGGTCCTTGGACTCAGCACGCTGACCCTTCCTGTGGACTGTCGGGTGATTTTGGCCCACGTGGGCTGCCTGTTCAGTACACACAGGACGTCAGTGGGTGTACGCCAGCACACACAGGACGTCTGTGGCTGTCCTGTGGCTGTCCGTCAGCACACACAGGACGTTTGTGGCTGTCCGTGTGTGTCCGTCCGCACACACAGGACGTCCATGGCTGTCAATCGGTACACATATCAGCACGCTGGTCCTTTGACTCAGCACGCTGGCCCTTTCCGTGGACTATTCAGGTGATTTTGGCCCACGTGGGCTGTATGTTCAGTACACACAGGACGTCCGTGGGTGTCCGTCAGCACACACAGGACGTCCGTGTGTGTCCGTCAGCACACACATGACGCTTGAGGCTGTCCGTGTGTGTCCATGTGTGTCCGTCAGCAGACATTGGACGTCCGTGGCCGTCCATCAGTACACATATCAGCATGTTGGTCCTTGGACTGAGCACGCTGACCCTTCCCGTGGACTGTTCGGGTGATTTTGGCCCACGTGGGCTGTCTGTTCAGTACACACAGGACGTCCGTGGGTGTCCGCCAGCACGAATAGGACGTTCGTGGCTGTCCGTGTGTGTCCGTCTGTGACCGTCAGCACACACAGGACGTCCGTGACTGTCCATCAGTACACATATCACCACGTTGGTCCTTGGACTCAGCACGCTGGCCCTTCCCGTGGGCTGTCTGTTCAGTACACACAGCCGTCCGTCGGTGTCCGCCAGCACACACAGGACGTCCATGGCTGTCCGTGTGTGTCCGTCAGCACACACAGGACGTCCGTGGCTGTCCATCAGTACACATATCAGCACGCTGGCCCTTCCCGTGGAATGTTCGGGTGATTTTGGCCCACGTGGGCTGTCTGTTCAGTACACACAGGACGTTCATGTGTGTCTGTCAGCACACACAGGACGTCCGTGTGTGTCCGTCAGCACACATAGGACGTCTGTGGCTGTCCGTCAGCACACACAGAATGTCCGTGGCTGTCCATCAGTACACTTATCAGCACACTGGTCCTTCCCTTGGCTGATTTTGGACAACCATAGACTGTTGGTGGACTGCCGATCAGTACATATATCAGCACGCTGACCACACATATCAGCATGCTCGTCCTTCCCATGGACTGTTCATGTACTGATTTTGGACAACTGATGCACCATGTCAGTACACATATCAGCACGCTGGCCGTTTCCGTGAACTGTTCGTGTACTGATCTGGACATGAGCTCGAGTTTTGATGGGCTTGGACTGTCCAAGTCAGTCTGATTGATGGTAGCCCGAGTTATAATGAACTGATGGTCCAAGTGTACTTATGCTGGCTCGACTTTTCATAATCCCACCAAGTGTTAACATTTTTCCCTTGGTTTTTATTTGTGTATGATCGAGGCCAAGCGTACTGAAGGGATGAATGAAAACTCTTTTGGGTTTTAATGCTCCCATTAGGATGCTTTTGGCCGAGACTTGTGCACATGCGGGCTGCATTTCATCGGCCAGTCTGAAATATTAGGGCGAGAGTGAATTTCACCAAGTAAAAATCTCGAACCTCCTCCGATGTCTTCTTATATACTTAACTTTTTTTGGGTTTTTTGTTTTTAATGTTTTGGGGCGGAACGTGTGATTGGAAAGGGGGAGGGTTGAATCGAAGTGACAAAGGGCTGAATCTCAATGGATCGTGGCAGCAAGGCCACGCTGCCACTTACAATACCACGTCGCATTTTTAAGTCGTCTGCAAAGGATTCTACCCGCCGCTCGGTGGTAATTATAATTCAAGGCGGTCCGAACGGTGCTTACGCCGAACGGACTTAGGCAACGAAATGTGCCTTTGTGAGCTGAAGCTCCTACTGAGGGTCGGCAATCGGGCGGCGGGTGCATGCGTTGCATCTAGCCAGATTCTGACTTAGAGGCGTTCAGTCATAATCCAGCGCACGGTAGCTTCGCGCCACTGGCTTTTTAACCAAGCGCGATGACCAATTGTGCGAGTCAATGGTTCCTCTCGTACTAGGTTGAATTACTATTGTCATTCGGTCATCAGTAGGATAAAACTAACCTGTCTCACGACGGTCTAAGCCCAGCTCACGTTCCCTATTGGTGGGTGAACAATCCAACACTTGGTATCCAAACGCCCATGGCTATACCAGTTCGGACTGCCCGATGGTCTTAGCCGATGAGTCGGTGGTTACCCCACTGACCCTATTGGATTGAACCACGGCTTTGGAGTCCTTCTCCAGACCTTTCTCTATACCCTGGGTATTCATGACCACACGGCCTCCTCTCTCCTAAACCGTTCTCCTTGCCGGAGCTACTAAACCACAACAACCAACCCTTTTCCGGCCGATCTCTCTCTCTCTCTCCCTTTCTATTTGGCCTCTGCCTTTGGTTTCTCATGAAACTGATTGAATGCCTTGATCTCTGGTCGTGCATCCTTTATATAGGCAACCAAAGGTCATGTGCGAAGAGTCACATCCCTTCGAAGCATCCTTCTGGGAAAGATCTTGGCCAATCAACGGTCCAGATCGTACTTGTTCGGATATAAAAGGCTCCAGACCTTCTAGGCACGTCCAACCCAAGCCCAGACTTGGTACTCAAGCCCACGGCCTGCCCACAAGAGCCCAACGACTCATTGACGACATGGCCGGACCTCATGGGCCACAACTGACCCGGACCCGGACCATCAGCCCGAAACGCGAACAGTCCGTCAAGCTGAGATGAGCTGACTCCCAGCTGCATCAGCTGATTGAGCGAGTAGCCCAGCTAGTGGAGCTGACCTAGTAGTGGCCGAGCTGGAGTGAGCTTAACCTAGCTTTGTTGAGCTAGTCGAGCAACCCGTTCACTTCGTCCAGCTATCGTCTTACTCGTACTAGCTGACTTCTCTCTCTTATAAGGTTAAGTCTCAGCATCCTGACGTCCTTAACCTTCTATCTTGGCCATGGAACGCCTTCCTTAAGGTCCTAAGACCGGCTGGTTCGTTTCCTCAAACCATGGCTTTCCCGACAATCCTATCCAGGATTGGGGACATGACAAGTCTCCCCCACTTGCAATGGATTTGTCCTCTAATCCGGTGATGATTATACCTTGTCCCAAGACAAATATTCCAACTGAACTTATTCTAGTCTTGAGCAGGGAATAGAACAAGCTTGATTCAGAACCACCAAATGACAACTTCGATGATCAAATTCCTTTGACCATCGTTGTACAAGTCTCCCCCACTTGATGTACCAGTCAAGTCCTCACGAACTCTGTCCAATCTTTAGGCTGCTTGTCCTACAACGAGTCATAACATATTATTATGGTTCTTGTGTCCTTTATGGACAATAAGGTTCATGACCTCAGCCACAACGCACTGGATCATCCCCTTAACCAGCCACAACCTTTTCAGGCTTGGCCACATTGCGATCTTAGTCCCTCCAGACTAAAAACGCCTCAGACTTGACTTATGTCCTTTACTGGACCTTTTCATAATTTGATCCAGGTCCACTTACGGACGTGATTGTATTCCGGTCCTGGTCCACTCAGGGACTCGACCGTTTCACCCCGACCAGAGGTTCATCTCCGAATAGGTCATGGCCTGATCCTCGTCCATTACTGGACGATCATTCTCAACCGTAGGTCAAACTCCGACTTGGCTGTACTGCGACCATGGTCTTCTCTCGGACATGGTCAACTTGGGCTCGGCCATCTCGACATAAGCCATCAGAAACGGACATTAGGAAAGTGGTGCTGTCCCTGGTTCTAGTTCAATCATAAATGGATCCGACCTATCAGAAGGGCACTCTATAGCGAACGAAACACATCTGGGAACTCGGACACCAACGGGTCCTCAGGAAGATCATTCAGATCAACAGAATTTGCCGCACTCCATAGTGGTAATTGTGGTCAAAAATACTTCACAATCCCGTCTAAGCATCCAATCCACACGGACTGCTGACACCACTACTTTTTTTAAAGCCGGACTAAGACATTGGATCTCGATACCAACGAGATCCCAGACAGATCAACAGAATTGTCGTGCTCCATAGTGGTAGTTGTGGCAAAAATACTTCACAACCCTGTCTAAGCATCCGATTTACATGGACTGCTGACACCCCTACTTTTCTTAGAGCCAGACTCAGACTCAGACTTTGGTACTGGATCGGGTGAGGTCCAGTCTCCAATTGCACACGAACTTTGTGGCAATCGAGAGTGGCCCGATACTTTCCCAAACAGATTCATGCCTAGGATCATCTCGTGATTCTGTAGGCGCATGGATATTTTTCTCGATCAGATCTACAGGCAGATTTCTCTCCTGGATCATCACCGGGATATATTTCATGAGCCCTAGTGAATGCATAATTTTCCCACCGGCTGCCCTCACTAGTCTCGAATCATCCCCAGAACTCAGACAGAACAGACTCTTTCCGACCAGTCCCGGACTCACAAAACTATGTGTAGCCTCTGTGTCGAAAAGTACGTGTCTTTCCACACCACAAATCCACTTGTGGAAACTATCTCAGTGCATGACCACACCACAAAGAACGTCCCCTAACATCCCTCATGGCATTGCCAATAACTTGAATACTTCCACTTCCAGTGGATACCTAGATGAGTAAGATCTCGGTTTGACCACACACTTGGAAAATGCCCCATACCATTCTCTTAGGCGTCTTACTTTTGCGAATGCTCACACCATTCACAAGAGCAATTTTAATATCCCTCAATCCCCATCATACTACGGTACTTAAGATCATGTTCTTCCATTCATTGGAACGAACATCATGAGTTTCCTCATTCTTTCCTTGGACGGATTCAGATTGGAATTGATTCATTCCATCTGACTCGATCAATGGAAACCTACCTTGACTTATACCGAGTCCTAACTGATCCATCTGATCAGAAGTCCACTCGTGTACTGGTCATGTAGTGTCTCCCTTGAGTCAGATTTTAATATTGCATATGCTTTACTTACTATGAACGGCCATCAAGGGATAACACTTAACTTCAGTAGAGTTCTGCACGTTTATTTCAACCTAAGCCACTCTCTGGTCCATGTTACTTCCCTTGTTCAGGTCATCCATAAACAAGTCTTGCATTGCTTCCATCCCTTCCAACCCGTCTATTACTTCTAAATACTAGATCGACCAACCTTTCTGTTTTTATGTTCTTGCCCTTGGAGAATGTATCTTGGCTAAGCCGGTACATCTTAATACTCCCACATTCACAATGATACCCTAGCTTACCTCAATTCTGTCTTGGCTCACCCCAACTAAGGTTCCATAGTCATCATAGTTTTGGAAATAACTTCGGTATGGAACACACCATCTTAGAGCGTTGTCCTAAACAGGATCAAGCATGCTCTGATACCAACTTGTAAGACCCGATCCCGGCCGCCTAGGCCGCGGTCGATGCCTCACGTCGCTCGGTCCACTTCCTGGCCGAACATCTTAATTTTTGCCCTTTATTTATAATATCGCCTAAAGGCGAGGGCTAACTTAGACCTTAGCTAAAGACTTCCCTAGTCATTAATAGCTTAGATCCTTTCAATAAATACACAGTGAATTATTCTCTAGCTAACCATTGGTCTAAAACCAATCTAACACTTGTCTGGTCGAATCACCTTAGCCTTGGTCAGTTTACTCAACTACCAATTAAACTTAAAGGTCAATCCTAAACCCAAACCAAGCCATACGATTCTGAGGTTCCATTCCCCTAAACCATTATATCTAGATCTATATAAGTAAATGCTAGATCATACCTTTGCCACATCTTTGGAGCTTATTAGGTCATCGGTCCTCCATTGACTCAAATTGCTCTTACTTGACAGCTGGACCATGATCAATCAATGATCTTACTTATGGTCCTTATCTTGACTCCTGCACCAAACAGCTCCCCTAGGTACTTAGTCATTCAACCAACCATCCCGACAGACATAAGTAACCTTTGAGAAGTCTCTGAAAGGAAAAGGATATACATCTGGCCTTTCTCGACTCATGCACAATCCGAAATCCTTTTGCCGTATAGGCAATAGTACCAAGTCCATATTCTGGACTGACAAAGCTCATTAGATCCTAATTCACTCAACCAACCATCCTCACATGACTTGGAACTGATGAGTCATCATCTGGTCTGATCGGCCTTGGGACTTAACCCAGACAACAGATATGATTTGTTTGTACCAACCGATGCATTCATTAATCAGGTTAGGACCGAAACCTTGAACCATCATTCAGAGGTCAGGTCGTCCATACTCAACCATGATCAGATCTTACACGGCCCTTCCTTGAACAATCAATCACACTTAGGCTTAGTATCTATGGTCTACGACACATAGTACTAGCCACACACTTCGTCATGACTCTCAGTCAATCTCGAAGCTATCAACACCAAGGTTGATATCTAGAAGCATCACATCAATACTCTTACTCCAGCAACGTGACTATCCATACTAGTGTTCGGCCATCGAACCATCGTTATGAAACATGATCCGACCACTAGACTTGATAAGCCATCGTCCACTTAGCATGTACTGATATAACCGGCCTTCCATTGCCATCATGTGGGTCTACGCCCTACATAAGGCATATGGCGCATATCCTACTCACCAACCCGAGGTTGATTGTAAGATATCCTACTTAGCCGTTGCGGCTAGAACCATCCAACCATAGCCGGATCGTCCATAGTCCCGTCTAACCGTCTGGTTGAGATCTAAGTGCAATCGCCCAGTTATAAGTCCGGCCCAAAGGCTCACTGACCTTCTTACCTGATCAAACCCAAAGTCTGGATCCATACCACAGAGTAAGGCCCAAGCCCAAACCATATTGCCTTGCAACCGATCAGTCCTTGCTACGCAACACTCTGGTTAAACTAACCGTCTGTCCGTTCGACTATGCAGCCGCGGACTGTCCACTTGGTTCGGCCTAAGCCTTGAACCATTGGCACCATTTGGAACTCACACCCTTTGGGAACTAGTACCCTTTGGACACACGTGCCTCTTGGCAACTCATGACCCTTGGCAACTTGCACCCATTCAGATGTTCCAACCGTCCGTATGGACTGTCTTGTCCGTGCGTGTGTCCGGCCTATGGCCAAAGGACCACGCCTTAACCTACACAAGTCATGAACCATTGTGACTGTTCCGGGAAGGGTTGCAACCGTTCGGAACAGAACAGAACCGCCCCTATCCAATCGGATCACCTGAGGCCGGTATAGACCATGCGCGCGCCTAACTCGACGTTTATGGACTGCGACAGCATTACTCAACCAGAACCACGGTTATAACCAATCCCAACATATCCAGAAGGCCACGCCAATGTACAGAAGGAGTAGAAGAAGAATTAGATGAAATTAATAAGAAGAATGGGACACAATCCAAACGCCCATGGCTAGACCGGTTCGGACTGCCCGATGGTCTTAGCCGATGAGTCGCTGGTTACCCCACTGACCCTATTGGATTGAACCACGGCTTTGGAGTCCTTCTCCAGACCTTTCTCTATGCCATTGGTATTCATAACCACACGGCCTCTTCTCTCCTAAATCGTTCTCCTTGCCGCAGCTACTAAACCACCACAACCGACCCTTTTCCGGCCGATATCTCTCTCTCCCTTTCTATATGGCCTCTGCCTTTGGTTTCTCACGAAACTGATTGAATGCCTTGATCTCTGGTCGTTCATCCTTTATATAGGCAACCAAAGGTCATGTGCGAAGAGTCACATCCCTTCGAAGCATCCTTCTGGCATAGATCTTGGCCATCGATTACAATCAACGGTCCTGATCGTACCTGTTCGGATATAGAAGGCTCCAGACCTTCTAGGCACGTCCAACCCAAGCCCCGACTTTGTACTCAAGCCCACGGCCTGCCCACAAGGGCCCAACGACTCATGTACCACATGGCCGGACCTCAGGCCCACCACTGACCCGGACCCGGACCATCGGCCCGAAACCCGAACAGTCCGTCAAGCTGAGATGAGCTGACTCCCAGCTGCCTCAGCTGATTGAGCTAGTAGCCCAGCGACTGGAGCTGACCTAGTAGTGGTCGAGCAGGAGTGAGCTTAACCTAGCTTCGTTGAGCTAGTCGAGCTACGCATTCACTTCGTCCAGCTATCGTCTTACTCGTACTAGCTGACTTCTCTCTCTTATAAGGTTAAGTCTCAGCATCCTAACGTCCTAAACCGTCTATCTTGGCCATGGAATGCCTTCTTTAAGGTCCTAAGACCGGCTGGTTTGTTTCCTCGAACCATGGCTTTCCCGACAATCCTATCCAGAATTGGGGGCGTGACAGGATCAGGTAAGGAAGTCCGTTGGGCCATTGAGCCGGACTTCAACTAGGCCGGTCGCACCTAGATTCTATCCGGATGGACGGATTGGTCTTCGGGACGATCCGGACTGTTCGTGTGTTCTGTTTATCTATTCTGGACTGTCTATCTGATTCTTAGTCAAGGGGTGGTTGGTTGAATGACTTAGGATTTGGTAGGCAGGTTCATATCTTTTTATAAGTATATTGTCCGAGGTTTATCTGTGTTCTAGGAGCCAAGCCAAACATTGTAGAATCGACTAGTTCTATTCTCGGTTATGATTAATGCTTATCTGGTTGTGGTTTCAGGAAATAAGGATGGTTCTGGTCAAGCCAAGGAGCCGTGAAGGCTCGGTCAGTTAGAGGCTGTGTAACATGTGGTTTGATGATGCTAGGGATGAACTAGTGATTGTCTATGAAACGATTAAGAAGTTGTGTATTGGACCTCATGTTTCTAAGTAATACATTTTATACACATTTATATTCCGCTGTGCTATCTATTCAATTGTCTTAGAACCTCAGATTCGAACATGACTTAGTAAAGGAAAGACTTAAAATGAATCAAACAAGCAAAGAAATTGATTAAGTAGAAAACGGGTCCAGTTTCGTCGAGAGGCTGGATTTGGGCGTTACAAGTTGGTATCAGAGCATGCTTGATTCTAGGATAGTTGGGTTATGTAGTCCACACACACGCAGCCAGCTGATTCAGTCTCACGGTGAGGTTTGATGGTTAGGTCTAGGAATTAATTGTCTCGGTTATGTTATGTATATGTTGTACTAACAATGTCTGAATCCTTAGGCTGGGAGAAGCAAATCGGGAAAGACCTGAAAGAGTAAGAGGACAGCCGGTCAGTCTAGCCAAGCGGCTGCGGACGGAACTAATCTGTCCGGGTTACCAACTGATCCGTCCGTGGCCGGTAGCGGAACAGACGAGCCGGATGAGGTGGGATGTTTCATCCGTTTAAATGCTTTGAACGGGATGGACGGACCACGGGGTTTAGAGGCGGTGAATATGGCCGACCTGCTTACCCGGATCCGAGTGGCCCAAGATCAGGACAAGAACCTTAAGACAGTTGCTCGGAACGACCTGACTGAGTATCAAATCGCCAAGGACGGTACGATCTTAGTTTATGGTCGGATCGGCGTACCCAATGATAGGAGTTTAAAGGACGAGATCTTTAGAGAAGCTCACAAGTCTAGATTCTCGATCCATCCTGGAGTGACCAAGATGTATCATAATCTCAGACAGTACTATCATTGGATACGGATGAAGGTCGATGTGGCCGAATGGGTGGCCAAGTGTCCTACTTGTCAACTCGTCAAGGCCGAACAACAAGTTCCGAGTGGACTGCTTCAGAGCCTACCTATTCCGGAATGGAAGTGGGATCACATCACGATGGACTTCGTGACAGGTTTTCCCACGACCAGGAATAGGAATGATGTTGTCTGGGTAATAGTGGATCGACAGACCAAGTCTGCCCACTTCCTGGCCATCAAAAAGACTGATGGAGTCGACCGGATTGTGAGTAAGTACATTGACGAAATTGTGAGGCTACACGAAGTACCCTCAAGTATAATTTCGGATAGAGATTCGAGGTTCACTGCTCACTTTTGTCAAGCTTTCCAGAAAGCTTTAGGAACGAGAGTGAACATGAGTACGGCTTATCATCCCCAAACGGATGGGCAGTCGGAAAGAACTATACGGACCCTGGAGGATATGCTTCGAGCATGTGTCCTCGATTGGGGCGATTCCTGGGAACGACATTTGCCGTTAGTGGAGTTCGCCTACAATAACAGTTTCCACTCAAGTATAGGCATGTCGCCATATGAAGCTTTGTATGGACGACCATGCAGGACACCATTATCCTGGACACAAGCGGGGGAGCACAACATTATAGGCCCCGAAATCATGGAGGAAACCACGGAGAAGATCAAGTCTGTACGGGACAAGATGAGGGCCGCATAGGACATACAAAAACATTACCCTGACAAACGAAGGAAAGAACTAGAGTTTGCAGTGGGTGATAGGGTCTATCTGAAAATGATTACCTTTAAAGGTAGAGTGCGAATTTCTGGTAGAAGGAAATTAGATCCAAGATACCTAGGTCCGTTCAGAGTCATAGAACGAGTGGGTAATGTGGCATATAAGTTGGACTTACCATCCGAGATGGAAGCCTTCCATAACGTATTCCATGTCTCCCAACTCCGGAAGTGCTTGACGGATCAGGACGTCTTAATACCAGAAATACCATCTGATCTAGGTACGAATCTAACTTTAGAAACAAGGCCGGTTCGGATCATAGATAGGATGGAAAAAGCAATGAGAAAGAAAACAATCCAGATGGCAAGGTCATTTGGGATTGTAATGGTCGAGAAGAGACCACTTGGGAGACGGAGGCCAGGATGAAGGCCGAGTTTCCAAAATGGTTTGACCAGTTTGTGTTGGATGAAACACATGACTCGGATTCGAGGACGAATCCATTGCTAGTGGGGGAGACTTGTAACATCCCGGATCCTGAATAGGATCATTGGGACGACCATGGTTCGAGGAAACGTACTAGTCAGTCTTAGGACATCAAGACAAGCGTTCCATGGCCAGATAAAAAGGTTAAGGACGTAAGGAAACTTAGACTTACCCTTACACAAGTCGAGAGTCAGCTAGGACGAGTATGACGGTAGCTGGACGGATGGAACAGGTAGCTCGACCAGCTCAACGGAGTTAGGTTAAGCTCACTCCAGCTCGGCCACTACTAAGTCAGCTCCACTAGCTTAACTACTAGCTCACTCAGCTGTGGCAGCTGGGAGTCAGCTCATCTCAGCTGGACGGACTGTTTGGGTTTCGGTCCGATGGTCCAGATCCGGACCGGTGGCGGGCCATGGGTCCGCCATGAGGCCATGGCCCGGTGGGGCTTGGGACAAGGCCATGGGCTATGTCCAGAGGGATTGGGTAAGGCCTTGGGCCTCTGTCTGACCCAAACCCATGCGGTATTGGAGAAGGGACGCATGCGGCCGAGAGGGTGTAACCCTTGGCCGATTGTGCCTATCCGCTGGCCAGTCATGCCTGTTCGTGGGGCAAGACTTACCCCCTAATTTTCTATAAATATGGGGTCCTCTCTGTCAATTTCATTCATCTAATCCAGAGTAAAAATACTCTGAGATATCGTTGAGAGAGAGAGAAAGAAAGAGAGAGAGTTTCCGGCAAAAGCAAGGCCGTTTATGTGGTGGTTAGGTTTCCGGTGATCTGATCATTTGTGAAGCAACCTCCGATCAAGTATGGGAGATCGAGAGCAGGAGAAGAACATGGAGAACCCTGACACGGTTCAGAAGGTACGTGGTGGGCTATGGCTGCATCAGACCGAACGGACGGTCTTTGTGATCGCACCGCGGCTTTGGTCGGTTCATTAGACCTAACCGCTTCTCCTCTTCTTGTTTCTATTGGTCCTTTCTCTTCTTTCTGATTATACACAAAGGGTTGTGTTGGTTCAGTCCAAGGGACACGTCCCTAGACTTGGCCGGTCATAACCAAACCGCTAACCTAGACGCTGGTCGGTTAGACGGTCGGTTCGAATCGCACCATAGACTGGGCGGTTGGGCTAAACGGTTGGTCATGTCCCAAGAGGCACGAGTGGCGAAAAGTCACGAGTTACCAAGGGTTGTGAATTACCAAAGGTCACGAGTTCCAAAGGTTGTAAGTAACCAAGGGTTACGAACATCAAAAGGTACAAGGACCAAGAGGTACCAAAGACCAAGAGGTACCAAGGACCGAAGGGGTGAATTTTCCGAACAGGGCCTGTTGAGACAGGTCGTGTCCGTTCCTTAAGGGATCAGACCATGTCTTGTCCGTTGGGACAAGTACACGGTTCGTCTAAGCCAGGGTAAGAGTCGCAAGGTCCGATCGGCCGTTTGGCCTAACCGGATTGGGCGTGAGGCTTACTCGGCCGTTGGATCCAGGCCCAAGGCCGGATCAGGTAAGGAAGTCTGTTGGGCCATTGAGCCGGACTTCAACTATGCAGGTCGCACCTAGATTCTATCCAGATGGTCGGATTGGTCTTCGGGACGATCCAGACTGTTTGTGTGTTCTGTTTATCTATTCTGGACTGTCTATCTGATTCTAAGTCCATGGGTGGTTGGTTCAATGACTTAGGATTTGGTAGGCAGGTTATTATCTTTTTATAAGTATTTTATCCGAGGTTTATCTATGTTCTAGGAGCCAAGCCAAGCATTGTAGAATCGACCAGTTCTAATCTCGGTTATGATTAATGCTTATCTGGTTGTGGTTTCAGGAACTAAGGATGGTTCTGGTCAAGCCAAGCAGCCGTGAAGGCTCGGTCAGTGCTTTGTAACGTGTGGTTAGATGATGCTAGGGATGAACTAGTGATTGTCGATGAAACGATTAAGAAGTTGTGTATTGGATCTCATGTTTCTAAGTAATACATTTTATACACATTTATATTCCGCTGTGCTATCTGTTCAATTGTTTTAGAACCTCAGATTCGAACATGACTTAGTAAAAGAAAGGCTTAAAATGATTCAAACAAGCAAAGAAATTGATTAAGTAACAAACGGGTCCAGTTTCGTCGAGAGGCTGGATTCGGGCGTCAGCACACACAAGACGTCTGTGGCTGTCCATCAGTACACATATCAGCACGCTGGCCCTTCCCGTGGACTGTTCGGGTGATTTTGGCCCACATGGGCTGTCTGTTCAGTACACACAGGACGTATGTGGGTGTCCGTCAGCACACACAGGTCGTCCGTGGGTGTCTGTCAGCACACACAGGATGTCTGTGGCTGTCTGTGTGTGTCCGTGTGTGTCCGTCAGCACACACAAGACGTCTGTGGCTGTCCATCAGTACACATATCAGCACGTTGGTACCTCTTGGACCAACGTGCTCATATGGGTACTGATGGACAGCCACAGATGTCCTGTGTGTGCTGACGGACACATACAGCCACACAGACACACACGGAGAGCCAAAGACGTCCTGTGTGTGCTGGCGGTCACCCATGGACATCCTGTGTGTGCTGGCGGACACCCACGGACGTCATGTGCGTACTGAACAGACATCCCACGTGGCCCAAAATCACCCGAACAGTCCACGGGAATGGTCAGCGTGCTGAGTTCAAGAACCAACGGGCTGATATGTGTACTGATGGACAGCCACGGACGTCCTGTGTGTGCTGACGGATACACACGGACAGCCACGGACGTCATGTGTGTGCTGGTGGACACCCACGGATGTCCTGTGTGTACTGAACAGACAGCCCACGTAGGCCAAAATTACCCGAGTAGTCTACAGGAAGGGCCAGCGTGCTGAGTCCAAGGACCAGCTTGCTGATATGTGTACTGATAGACAGCCACAGACGTCATGTGTGTGCTTACGAACACACACGGACACACACAGACAGCCAGAGACGTCCTGTGTGTGCTGACGGACACACACGGACGTCCTTTGTGTGCTGATGGACACCCACGGACGTCCTGTGTGTACTGAACAGACAGCCCACGTGGTCCAAAATCACCTGAACAATCCAGAGGAACGGTCAGCATGCTGAGTCCAAGGACCAACGTGCTGATATGTGTACTGATGGACAGCCACAGACGTCTTGTGTGTGCTGACGGACACACACGGACACAGACGGACAGCCACAGAAGTCCTGTGTGTGCTGACGGACACACACGGACGTTCTATGTGTGCTAACGGACACCCACGAATGTCTTGTGTGTAGTGAACAGACAGCCCACGTGGGCCAAAATCACCCGAACAGTCCACGGGAAGGGCCAGCGTGCTGAGTCCAAGGACCAGCGTGCTGATATGTGTACTGATGGTTAGCCACGAACGTCCTGTGTGTGCTGACGGACACACTCGGACACTCACGGACACACAAGGACAGCCACGAACATCCTGTGTGTGCTGACGGACAGCCACAGACGTCCTGTGTGTGCTGGCGGACACCCACGGATGTCATGTGTGTACTGAACAGACAGCCCACGTGGGCCAAAATCACCCAAACAGTCCACGAGAAGGGCCAACGTGCTGATATGTGTACTGCTGGACAACCATGGACATTTTGTGTGTGCTGACGGACACACACGGACAGACACAGACGTCCACAGACGTCATGTGTGTGCTGACGGACACACACAGACGTCCTGTATGTGCTGACGGACACCCACAGACGTCCTGTGTGTACTGAACAGACAACCAACGTAGGCCAAAATCACACGAACAGTCCACGAGAAGGGCCAGCGTGCTGATTCCAAGGACCAGCGTGCTAATATGTGTACTGATGGACAGCCAGGGACGTCCTGTGAGTGCTGACGGACACACACGGACACACACGGACAGCCACGGATGTCCTGTGTGTGCTGACGGACACACACGGACAGCCACGAACGTCCTGTGTGTGCTGACGGACACACACAGAAGTCCTGTGTGTGCTGACGGACACCCACGGACGTCCTGTGTGTGCTGACGGACACACCCGGACACACACAGACAGCCACGGACGTCCTGTGTGTGCTGACGGATAGCCACAGACAGCCACAGACGTCCTGTGTGTGCTGGCGGACATGGACGTCCTATGTGTACTGAAGAGACAGCCCACGTGGGCCAAAATCACCTGAACAGTTCACGGGAAGGGCCAGCGTGCTGAGTCCAAGGACCAATGTGCTCATATGTGTACTGATGGACAACCACGGACATAGTGTGTGTGCTGACGGACACACACGGACAGCCACATACGTCATGTGTGTGCTGACGGACACACACGGACGTCCTGTGTGTGCTGACGGACACCCACAGACGTCCTATGTGTACTGAAGAGACAGCCCACGTGGGCCAAAATAACCCAAACAGTCCACCGGAAGGGCCAGCGTGCTGAGTCCAAGGACCAACGTTCTCATATCTGTACTGATGGACAGCCACAGATGTCATGTGTGTGCTGACGGACACAGACAGCCACACAGACACACACAGACAGACTCGGACGTTATGTGTGTGCTGGCGGTCACCCATGGACATCCTGTGTGTGCTGGCGGACACCCACGGACGTCATGTGTGTACTGAACAAACAGCCAACGTGGCCCAAAATCACCCGAACAGTCCACGGGAATGGTCAGCGTGCTGAGTCCAAGAACCAACGGGCTGATATGTGTACTGATGGACAGCCATGGACGTCATGTGTGTGCTGACGGACACACACGGACAGCCACGGACGTCATGTGTGTGCTGGCGGACAGCCACAGACGTCCTGTGTGTGCTGGCGGACACCCACGGATGTCATGTGTGTACTGAACTGATGCGGGCATCAAATCAGTAGCTGAACCAGAGGCTAACCAGTTGCACCAATCAGCTAACCAAAGGACCAACCAGGATATGCGTTCAGTAAAAACGGTGTGTCTTACCAACCAGGAGGAATTTGGCCATGAAACCAATTTTAATGCATTCTACACTCAACAAGGAGTCAGGAACAATTGGAATCATCTTCAAAGCTACTCGGACCAGGAAGATATGAATTTTACAAACCGGAGGTTCTCCAACCCGTCCATCTGCGAGTATCCGAATATAGAAGTTGTTTCTAGCCCAAAGAAGAAGCGTTCCGACCCAAACCAAAACCTGTACTTCAAGATAGATCTCTTATCAAGCCAACAAGCCCAAGAAGAGGATAAAAGACCACAGAAATCTCAAGATACAATCATTTTACCAGAACCGGTCAAACCGAACAACTTATGGAAAGATTGGACAATCAACTGGTCCAATTGTTTCCAAACCGAGCTCAACCAACCAGGACGTATTCTACATGATCCAAGGCTTCCAGAATACACATCCAACCGTCCAGAAGAGCCTCCCCTTATATTTCCCTACACCAGCAAGCATAGGATCAGCAGGATCTTCATTTACAACAACTTACCATATCGGTATGTTTTCCCAAAAAGAAGCTCTGAAGACCAACGGCTCTATTGCTTCGACTACTGCCTTCTGAACACATTCAGAATGAATCTAGACGTTCCAAGACATCAGAGTTTTCCCACAAAACTCTCAAGACTCAAGAGAATTATCACCTTCCTTATTTTTGGTCAAGCAAGCCATTTAAGGCCTAACGGCTACTTCCTTTTATTCTTGATTCTCTTTCTGATTTCTAGCATAGTTTTATTGTTTATGAGCATTATATAAGCTCATGGTCGTGCATTGTAAAAACCACCTTTTCAATCCTTAAGAAATAATATTCAGTTTGTTTATTTTTATCAAAGAGAGTCTTTGAATAGAAATCTGTCTTTAGGATACTTGAGTGATTCTTGTGTTCTATTGATTCGTCTAGCATAGGTTGTTTGTGTGATTCAACAGCCAGTGTTATTCCAGATTGAGAGAGTCAATCAAACCCACGGATTGAGAGAGTCAATCATCATCTATCCAACATCATCTATCCATCTTCCATCATCAATCATCTATCCATAAACCATTCCATCCCTTTATCTGTTTAGCTCCTGTTCTTATTTTAATTATTCATAAACTCATTGTTCTTCATTGTTTCCAGGTTAGATTGGATTAAAAGGAATAGCAAGTCGGAACCGTCCAGCCGAGCCGAGACTGAACCACCGACGGCCATCAGTCCGTACCGTCCGGCCATTCCGATCCGTGCCTACAACATTTTGGTATCAGAGCTTAAAGGTCCTATATCAGGTGATATCAATCCATATCTATCCCTGTTCTTGTTTTATTCCTTGCTAGTTTTCATTTATAAAACCAAAAAGCCATAAAAATTGTTATTTGCTTCAAGTTTGAATTTCTGCATTTTGTGTTCTTGAGAAAAGAAAATTAAAAAGAGAAAGAGTTTTGTTAGTTTGATCCACGAATTTCCTTGGACATATTAGTCTAGTTGTTTGCATTCATTTCCCCCAGCTCCCCTTACCATATTTGAATTTTTGCATTAGTTCATTTCCTAGTTTCCTTTTCGGTTCATTTGCATTTTAAAAAAAAATTCCTTGTTTCTATAAATTTAAAAAAAAAAAAAAAACCAAAAAAAAAAAAGAAAAAAAGTATTTCACTTGTTTTTCCTTTATATATTTCGTGCTTTCATTGATAAAAAAAAAGGGTTTTGTGAATTTTTCCATTTGTTTTCATAAACAAAATTTCAAAAAAAAAAAAAAATACAAAGTTTTCATTCTCTCTTTATTCTTCTTTCCTTTTTTTGATAAGGCACGAATTGATTCTTCTTCACTTTGTTTGTGCAAGGTAAACATTGAGAAAATACATAGGAGAAACCATGGAATATTACTCAGAAGAAGAAGACTTTTTTGATTCAAGCCAAGACTCCAATATCGATGAAACTGACCAAGCATGGTCCAGTAAGGAGGATGGCTGTGAAAGATCGTGTTCTACTGATGAATACTCTGGTTGGTTCAGAGTATGGAGACGACCCTGGTGAAGAGAAGTCCTGAACCTGAACCACCAGACCACTCTCAAGGCCACAAAGATTTTACAAGAAAGAGGTTGCCGAGAAAACAAATCATGGAGCATTGACACTGATTCTGAAATCAGTATGGGAGAGGAAGATGAATGTGATCCATATCCTACCCAGGCTTGCAATCCTCTCAAGAATTCACTGACGCCAGCCAGCTATGGAGTTACTCCATACAAAGTACCAGGCCTATCCAAATCCACCACCGCTAGAAAAGCTCAATCAACACCAGCTGCCACAAAGAAGCAATCCAGAACAGAACGTGGGAACACACCTGATTATCTAGTCTTTTCAGGCTCTAGCATGGACCCTGGAGTCTATTTAAGATGGGAGGATGACATGAAGTAGTGGCTGCGAGCAAAGAGCATCCCTAAGGAAGAGAAGCTATCCTATGCTCTTGATATGCTTATTGGAAAGGCTTATACTTGGTGTGAAAACAAAAGATGCCCAGACCTACTACTCTAATCCAGTACTTGATTGGGGAGATCTTAAGGCACGCATGTATAAGGAGTTTGTAAGGAAGCTCAGGGCCAGCACAAAATTTTCACAAGGCCTATGTACCAAGAAATTGGTGGAGTTCAATGTCAACACCAAAGGCAAGACCAGCTGCTGATAAGAGGCACGGCCACTGTCCTGATCCAAGGAAGTCAGTGTCCACTTCAAAGAAGGCAGAGGAGGTTGAGAAACTTTCTCCAGCCAAGAAGTATCAAGGCTGGACAAGCACCACATCAAAGCACCATCACCAAGCAACATCAAGGAAGGAGGTGTTCTAACTTAAAACCAGAGTCTGCTCTATGCCTATGAGTGCTCACGGCCTTAAGCCCAAGAAGGTGACATCAAGTGTCCTACACTCCACAAAGGAGCTATGAGGTCGTCCCAAACAGAGAAGTTTCAAGAGAGACCAATCCCTACACTTTTGATGGGATCACAAAGGATACAAGAAGTATGTCAAAGTCCAAAAGAAACTCTCAACCAACAAGAGAACATAAGAAGCCAAGGTAAGTCCTCTAACTCTAAAATTTAAAAGATCAGACCTGTATAGATGTCATAAACGTGGACACTTTTGCTGCTGTTTGTCCATTTAAGAAAATTGAAAGAAACATCACTAGGAGAGAAAACTGAAATATCAAAAATAAGTGATAGTTTTAATTCAATCTGATGTGTTGTTGCCCAATGCTTGTATAATGCACTTGTCTTTGCCAAAGAGTTTGATCCAGGGATAAGACAAGGTGATGGA